>NC_079165.1:107022142-107122142 GCF_947568905.1 Ostrea edulis
GCCACAGGAAAAGTCAGTAACACCCCTTGGTAATTTTTTGCATAAACGCCTTATGCAAATTGCCACAGGATTGGTTTGCCTGGTTTCTTTGTAAGGCCAAGTAAAATTAATTAGTAGATTATCATTCAAACTTCACAAAAAAATGGGGCGGGTGGGAGGATTTTATTTTTTGCCAAGGTATTCTTGACCTCCAAAATGCCTTCTCTCATTGAGAAAAGGCTTTATAAATCATAATTACATGTGTATTTGGGTTTCTAAAAGGCAAAGTGTAACAAAGTACGTTTACGATACCGGACCGGACATAAAAATATCCGGAAATCGTAATTTTGAAAAATAAAAAAAATTGGGGCGGGCGATTTTCGAGGGGCGGGCAGGAATGATAATCTACTAATTAATTTTACTTGGCCTAACATCCGTTTTTAACAACCATAAAAGCATGGAGTAATTTCTACAAAATAGGCTATATATCAAAATTACCACAAATAATATTACAAAATAGGCTACTCAAATTACCTCCAATGATAATAGATCAACTTACCTCAAATAATAATACACATAGCTATTCAAATTACCTCAAATAATAAAACAAAATAGACTATATATTCAAATTACCTCAAATGATAATACATTATAGGCTATTCAAATTACAACTAATAATATTAAATACAAAATAGGCTTTCAAATTACCTTATGAGTTGAATGTGTATATCATACCTATATAGCTCCATAATATAGACAACCTTGACATTTATTCTGCAACTCAAAACTCAAGGTCAGAGGATGGCTAGATAATTACAGTCATCTCTCAAAAAATACATCTCAGTTCAAGAGAAATATTGACTTAAATTTCAAGGAAAAATGCCAAATTTTAAGGTCAGTAGAACAATTTTGACAAATGATTTAAATTCTGATCTCCTTCAAGATGAAAAGAAAAAAGAGGGGAAAAAAGACTAGGCCTTGAAAACTTTACACAAACATTTAATTACTTTATTACTCCCATATTTTCATTATTACTATATTTTCATTTAAATTTTGAAGACATGTCCAAGGTCATTGTGTAACTAAGTAAATTTTGAAGATATGTCCAAGGTCATTGTGTAACTAAGTAAATTTTGAAGAATGTCCAAGGTCATTGTGTAACTAAGTAAATTTTGAAGACATGTCCAAGGTCATTGTGTATAGTAAATTTTGCTCTGGTTTCACATCAGTATACAACATGCAAATGCAATATTTCATTGGGTACTTAATTATGTTATGGTCAAAACGTTTTGCCAACTAAATGGCTTGTGGATGTTTTTTTATTTCCTCAAGCACTTAATTACTATTGTGCACAGTTCACATTTGCCCTTAATAAATATTTGACAAAGAGTTCATTTGAATTAAGATTGCTTTCATGGTAATTCCATATTTACCTCCTTTACATATATAGGTGTTAATTAATGTACTGTACAATGGGTGAAATAGTGACTACCAGCTTTCAATCTAGTTTCACTAACTTCAAGTCAATTAATTTCCTATATTCAATTATTAAATCAAAGATATATAATATTTGACAAAGAGTTCATTTGAATTAAGATTGCTTTCATGGTAATTCCATATTTACCTCCCTTACATATATAGGTGTTAATTAATGTACTGTACAATGGGTGAAATAGTGACTTCCAGCTTTCAATCTAGTTTCACTAACTTCAAGTCAATCAATTTACTATATTTAATTATTAAATCAAAGATGTATACATACAATGGAATAAAGATTCAGAAATGGTAAAAAAAAATTGAAAGTGTTAATTATTATTTAAATTCTAATCTCTAATAATTGTCCTAGGTATTTCTCCTTTTGGATGCCTCAAAATTGATTACACATAGCCTTAGCACATGAAATCAACTGCTTTTGATAAGCTCATATTTAATGGCCTTCTGGAAATAAAGTAGGATAGGTCATTCTAGGTTGTTGACCAGCTCTTGTTTAAACATGTTGATTAATACTCCTAAGTTTAAATACACAGTTCATCAGCAAAAAATAATATAAATTTAGAAAACGAAAACAGAATGACTATTCAGCTTTAATTCTCTCTCTCTGTGAGAGAGAGATGGAATAATTGATTTGGGAAGTATTATTTTAGTTGTAAGAACATGCAGATACATCAGGAAATGGATGATAGCTGTCTCCAACAAAGGAATTACTCAGTATTGATCTGGTATTCTGCGTCATGTCGTGGATATGACAAATGAGGAATGACCAGCCCCTCTAGAGATTGTTATAAAACACCCAACCAGGAACAGAATTAGTAAGGAACTTTTAAAAACAAAGGCCTCATGCAAAATCTAGCTGTTTTACTTGCTGTACATATCATACAAGTATTTGTATCAATGTCTAAGGCAGTATATTTATAATAAAATACCAAGTGGCTGGACACAATGGTTAAAGTACAAAATGTCATTACATCATGATGAATTCATTTCATATTTTGATGACAACTTGAGAAAACCACTGATTGGATTGTTTGGAATATACAGTTATACTCTCGATCCCATTACCCCATTCTGACCAGATTTGGATAGAGTATAAGGTACACCTAGCTGATAAAGGTCAAACTGACCTCCCAATAAATTCTTCTGTCCAGACCACTTTAAAGAATGTCAGACAGCCTATTATTGATGCAGTTTGTCTGGACAGCCTGGACAACACATAATTCAAGATTTTGTGTTTGTCAGCAACAAGGGGCCCTTGTGTTGCTTTGACTATTTTTGTGTGCATGTGTTTCTATGCAGGTGTTTTGGGTATTAAATGATAATTTATTCCTTTGACCTGGCTCATTGACACAACTAAAATCACATATCAAACTCCCTCAAACTGAAAAAAACAAACCGTGAACAACCAAAAACCTCAGCACAAAAGACACACAAAAACAATTACTACCTTTTAAGCATAGCAGGTAAAAAAAAAAAAATATTGCAATATTATTTGGACTCATTTACATATATATCATACATACTTAAAGGCAGTATGATTAATTCAATGGCAATGCAATTCACAACCAACTAAAACAGCATATGTTTTCAGCCTCTGAATTAACCATGTTTTCTGTTGACAGTTTTTCTTAATAAGTTGAGTTCCTTTAATTGAGGACATCGAGATTGACCTGATGATCTGGAATTTCATCCCCTTCATGTTCACAGTCGTTACTGGAGGATCATTATTGCTTTTCTTAAATTAATAACTACATGTATCCTGACTTACAAACAGGTATTTCTGTGTGTGCATGGGGATAGTTTCATTGCATCAATCCTTAACTTCCATCAGGGGTCACACTGAAGAGCAAATATAAAAGGCCCAATACAGGGCTAAAATCTGTTAAATGACATACGACTGGGTCCTGTCTTGATTTCTGTTTCTCACAATGCTTTAACTATAAAAGGCCCAATACAGGGCTAAAATCTGTTAAATAACATACGACTGGGTCCTGTCTTGATTTCTGTTGGTCGTATGTCTTGATTTCTGTTTCTCACATGCTTTAACTATAAAAGGCCCAATACAGGGCTAAAATCTGTTAAATGACATACGACTGGGTCCTGTCTTGATTTCTGTTTCTCACATGCTTTAACTAAATGACGTCTGTTGTACATCTTCTGTTCGGTTCACTGCTGCCCCGACCTTAAACTTTTCAACCCGGCCGTAATTTAAATAAGTATGAGAAAAAATGGTAATTAATTGATGATATAAATGGGCTAATAATTCTGATGTAAGACACAGCCTGATCTTGTTTGTTGGAAAATGTAACTATATACATGCAACACCATTGTGTTGAATATCATTTATCATATTAATTAATACAGTATAACTACATGTACACATAATTAATATGGTAACTACATGTACACATAATTAATATGGTAACTACATGTAATACATAATTACTAGGGTAAGTACATGTATACCTAATTAATACGGTAAATACATGTATACCTAATTAATACGGTAAATACATGTATACCTAATTAATACGGTAAATAAATGTATATATAGTCGGGATCAACAGGCAGTACATATTGTGCTGTCCACTGCAATGACACACACATTAATTAAATGTGTAACCACAGTGTACAGAATACAGTGCATTTGTCCATAATAGGTCACAAACACTGTGCCCTGTTAGAAAGAGCTGTTGACCTCCGGAGGTCCCCTGCTTTAGAGGACAGTCTTAATCATATGATACAATTTACACACTGTAGCAGGCTGTGAGATATGGTATAATGTTGGAGAAACAAGAATTCAAAGAACTAGAGGGGCACCAATTTAAACTGGCCTATTCTAACCTTACTGAAATTTACTTATAATTCAATAATTATTCATTCTGAATGGCATGGCCTTGTTCGATTAGAAAGAAAAGGACATGAATTGGATTAAATTAATGCAATGTTCTTATAGTGACACCCACTCCAGGTGTTTGTCTATAATTAGTGATGATGTCACAAGTTATATGTCATAAAACTAAATTTTCTCAGTGTAACTTTTTGATCAGCTTTATTTCCTACAATTTACTATGAATTTCAATCCAGTGGTGAAAATCTTCTTCTGAATGAAACGTTTTGTGTTTGTCAACAATGGCACTAACAATGGGCAATGTCCCATGCTTCAGAAAAAAGGATTGACATTGCTTATCCATTGGAACGGGTCCACTACAGGTTTCTAGACCTTGTATGGATGCTTCAAAATCGATCTGGTGAAGAATCTCGTCAACAAACAATATGTTTAATTTAGAATGTCTATACTGAACATCTAGAGGTATCATTTTTAATGGTCACCCGAGGGACGGGGATTTTAACAATATGTCATTTGTATCCAAACCCCAGTTAATTAATTTCATGTAAATTACAATCAAAACCAACAGGAACGTAATTATTTCCCTGAAGTTGTTTTTTTCTCTCGCAAAGGAAAATTCATTTGACATTTGACATATTCATGAAAAAAAAGTGAAAAATACACTTTGTGTTATAACGTTAGTTACTGACTATTAGTACTTAATTGGACATGAACCCTGACTATATCTGCTGTTTATAGGCATATTCATTACAAGCGGATTAGATAATAACCATGTAAACTGTCCACATAATAACCATGCAATATGAAAACTTACTATATAATAACTGCAGTTATAATTAACAGCTTAAATTATGATACATTTAGGTATTACGAGTATAAATTGATCTATATCTGTATTTATTTAAAAATAGAAGAAAGTTTCACTTAAAGGGGTATAACTACATACAGAAATCTTAATTAAACAATTCATGTAGGCAAGTTTAAACCTGAAATAGGGAAAAAAAATGTACAAACGGTTAATAGTGTGTGATTCAGGCCATTTCATATCAATCCCATGCAACAAATGATTAGCCATGCAAAAACTATTTCAACAAAAAAACTGGCTTGGTGACGGTTACGGGAGCTGTTGATTCACATGGTCATCTTAAGAACACAAATTTTTCATTAAATTCTATAACGAAGGACAATAGACTCCAGCTATTAATGTTTGACAGGTCTACACCGAGATCATACTGAACAAGTACTCCATTTAGATTAATAAGATAGGAATAATTTATGTTACATTAATGTTAAAAACTCCTGGGTTCACACTATATGAACAAATGAGAACTTATAGAATAAAACCGGAGTCTTATTTAATTTTTTTTTTATTTGCATTGATCCTATAGGATACACAAAATAATCCTTCAGCATCTCCGAATTTTATTTACTTTACAATATTTATACAAAGACACACATACCAAATTTTATTTACTTTACAATATTTATACAAACACACATATACCAAATTTTATTTACTTTACAATATTTATACAAAGATACGCTCTGAAAAAAGTAGCTGTACACCAATCAAAATAAATTACACATGAAACAATATAAGTATTTTCTTAAGAATTGCATAAGAAACAATAAAAGTAGTATTTTTTGCAACATCTAAATTGAAGATTTCCCCATTCAAAGTTTCTTAAATTATTGAAACTGAACAATCAGAAATTCTGAATTGATACCATTGAGGGAGGTCCTCCTTTAATCTCACATTTCAACATGGCAATTATCAATGCAAATATAGGTTCGGCATTTTACTTTATGAGAAAATTTATTGCTTAGCAGAATAAAGAAATTTCGTATTTTGTCGCTTTTTGTCAGTGCATGGCAACGTACCAAAAATTATAATTTCTAACACTTGAAACCAACTATTTTTTAAGGATGATGTTTTGTTTTCTGTTGTAAACTCAAGTTTTCCATAAAGACTATTTCTTCACAACTAACATTAACAAAAGCCTGCTGAATAGCTCAGATTAAATGTTTCATATATTATACAACAATTAAATCAGTCAAAGAGGTACATGTTGATTGTTATAAGGTACATTGAACATGCAGGGAGAATCTTTTGAAGTATGTTATCAAACAAACTATTGATGGAATATATAATCCAGTATTATACACCTGCTGATATATATACAATATACACATAATTATATATATATATATATATATATAAAGAGAGAGAGGGGGGGTGGGGGGGGGGGGGAGGGGCCCAGTAAAACATGTGAAGTGAAGACAAATTTCAACCAATAAACAGAAGTTGTGAGGACAGAATTTCACTATGAGGACAAAAAAAAAATGTCCTCACAATTACATCCTCATAAATGACCTAAAATGTCCTCACACTTACATCCTCACAATTGTGACCTACAGCATGTGAAAGATATAGATACAAAATATTAGCTTAGTGAGGACAAGTGGTGTGAGGACATGTCCTTACCAATATTTTCTCTCAAAAACCTTTTTTTCATAATTCGAAAGAGAGTATTAGATACACTTATATAGGTATCCCTATAGCTATACCTAACACAGTACTTTTTTGCCTTCAGAATATATACATGTGTGTATTCTCTTCTACACATTGTGAGGATGTCCTCACTTGGTAGGTTCAGAGAGAGTAAATAAGTGGGGACTGAATCTGATTGAAAGAGGTGGGTCTATCATATATAATACAAAAATCAAATGCTTTGGAAAAAACACCTGTAAACAAATCATAATTGAAGCTAATCAGTTTTAAAAATATCTAAATCTGAAGTTTTACATCTACATTAACAATAAGATTCTTGGATATAAATGAGATAACGGATACTGACACTCCTTGACATACTTCAATTACACATGAGGAATTACATTAACCTTTTTTGAAAATAGTTCACTGATATAAAAATAACACATATAAAAAAACAATCAATATTATTTGTTTCTATGTTAAGATCTTCAATCAAAATTCAAGTCCTTAGGTGTAGCTTTACACAATTATATTTAAAGATTGGCCAATTGTCTAGAAGCAATCTTTCATTGAATTGAAATGTCAAGATTTCTTCAATAAGTTATTTAAATTGAAAGCTGTGCTTGGTTTGCCAAGAAATACACATATCTTTCGTCAATTCTTTGTTTCAAATACATTGTCAGTTTCCTTCTACAGGATTTCTTTCCATTGTCTGTCTGTACACCCATCAGTCAGTCTGTCCTGCTGTCTGTACGCCCATCAGTCAGTCTGTCCTGCTGTCTGTACACCCATAAGTCAGTCTGTCCTGTATTATTAATACAGTTATCTAAAGAAATTATCAAGTTATAGTCCTCTGCATAAATTTCATATTCATTATTCAATTTTTCATCATGCTTTGAAATTGAGATATCTTATATGAAAATTACAACATCGCTCTTTAGTATACAACTATAGGTGGAACCTGGTTCCCCATTAGAATTCATCCACCTTAACAATGATTTGTATCTGTGATGAGGAGTTGGTAACTTACCTGTCTAAACAACATCCACCTTAACAATGATTGTATCTGTGATGAGGAGCTGGTAACTTACCTGTCTAAACAACATTCACCTTAACAATGATTTGTATCTGTGATGAGGAGCTGGTAACTTACCTGTCTAAACAACATTCACCTTAACAATGATTGTATCTGTGATGAGGAGCTGGTAACTTACCTGTCTAAACAACATCCACCTTAACAATGATTTGTATCTGTGATGAGGAGCTGGTAGCTTACCTGTCTAAACAACATTCACCTTAACAATGATTTGTATCTGTGATGAGGAGCTGGTAACTTACCTGTCTAAACAACATCCACCTTAACAATGAATTGTATCTGTGATGAGGAGCTGGTAGCTTACCTGTCTAGACAACATCCATTTTAACAATGATTTGTACCTGTGATGAGGAGCTGGTAACTTACCTGTTATTATAAGCACTTAATGTACAACTAAATAAAGCTGTTACTCTCTTCAAAGTGGAACACAGTCAGCAAATTCAAGAATCTCCATTTTACTTCATTATATGGTATTTTTTTTAATATCATACTATTATCATTTTAAATTACATGTACTATAAATCTCTGAACTTCTAAGGAATCACATTATAGTATTCCGCATCTTTAATTTTCATCACTTTTGTGATAATTGGTCCAGTGCATACACAAAGTCATTCACTGTCTCCGACAGTTATAAAAACTAAATATCCAACTGTCTATTATAATACACTGTAACTTTGAGCACATTGTCAAGTATTAACCCATCGAAGTGTGATTTAATGCACTCCTCTCCGGATTATAAATAAATCATATAATGTCAAATTAAATGTAAAACATAAATTCTAACACATTCCTGTTAATGAGTCATAATTAACGGGATGAAAATGAGAAAGTATTAAATTACTAATCACACAAGTAGAACAAGAAGAAACCCCAAACCATTGTCTTCTGAGACAAATGAAACACCCCCCCCCCCCCCAAAAAAAAACAACCCCACACTAGGTAATAAATGAAATCAATATCACCATGATATGAGATGGTTTCTAGGACATAAAAATATTGGAATATATTTAATTAGTTGGCCACTGAAGGAAAAATATCGATATCACAAACGCTACAAGTTTGTTGACCGTCCGTACAAGAAACAGACAAAGAAATGTGAATGGGTCCTTGCATAATTTATATGGTGGAACATAATTTCTTCTGTACAATAATGAGTATGTACATAAATACTACAAGGATTCACACACTATCAGATAGGGAATGTATGCACATTGAAATGTACCTTCTCATCGGAAATATATAGATTTCAAAACCATATCTTGTTGATATACCAGACCAAATATTGCTGCCTAGGCATGCATATTACATGTACAAAGATAATGCAGTGGTTATGTTTACTTGTCTAGAACACAATCTATATTTATCACTTATGTAAATAATAACGGCAAAGTGAACAACTGCCCAACAGCATGAACCATTTATAATTAGATAACACTTCCTGTCCTGAAAGACAACAAGCCAGGAAATCATGCCTGTTTTTCTCATTTCACTATTCCGATTTTTCTGGTCAAGATGAAGTGAGCAAGGAAATCCTGTCAGTGACATATGGCCAGAGGGATCTGACCTATACTACAGTGTTCCCTTCCGGCATTCATCTTCAGAATAACCTTCAGAGTTTTTACAGTGAATATTTTCACATATGTGAATACTTTCTTTGAATGTTTCAGACTGGAAATATTTGGTTTCTATTGCTTTACTTACTAAAACCTCTCATACAAAGTATGAACAATGAGAGCATCGAGTGCAAAATTATCTTTTTTTTCAAATTTCTTTAAAAAGTAGTTTTAGGTACCTTAGTACAAAAAAAAATCACAGGTATACTAGGGGAAGAATTCACTTATCTTTAAAACAAGAACATATTTTGTACCCATGTAGACAATAAAACAATAGTAAATTGATTTCAGTCTAATTTTTATTACTTGATCTGCATTGGAAAAATATCTTAACTTTAATTTACAATTTTAATAATAAATGGTTAATTTGTTAATTATCAAAAGTTTTCATTGATACTGATAGATATTAAAAAATTCTATGAATTTTTTTCCCCACAAAATTCAGTTTGAAGATGAAATGCACTTCTTTATCAAATGTGACAAATTCAAATAACACATTCTCAAAATGAACAATTTACTTACATTCCTGAGGAGGAATAAATTGTTTTGGATTTTAAATTGTGAAGATGTCTGAAATTTTATATTGTTTAGGCAGATTCACCTTAGATGAATGCATTTAAAAGTATTCCATGTACTCTGATAGCAGCATACTTATGTATAGTCCCCAAGTCTCTGTCATTTGTTTACAATACATGCAGATTTTGTTTTTCATTTTTACATTTGTGCATGTTTCAAGTTTGTTTACTCTGTCATTTGTTTACAATACATGGAGATTTACATTTGTGCATGTTTAAGTTTGTTTACTCTATCATTTGTTTTTCCTGTATTATGAAGAAAATTATCCTTTCGTCAAGTTAGGGATGACTGAATTTGAAATAAATATATTATATTCTCTTGTTTCCAGGCATATTAGAATTTTTTTAAAATAGAAAATGTTTTACAAATTTTTGAAAGTGCATTTAAAAACAATGAAATGACACAGTAGATATTTATGACAATACAAAAATCTTGCATCCTAAATAATAGTTAAAGCACTGACAAGCAAGGCTATCTTCAGAGGTCCTTCAAAATTAGAAATAGCAGTCCGTTACCGATTCATTATTTTCATGTACTTTAAAATTTCAGTATACAGTAGTCCTACAATCTACCCAAACACAGTAAAGTTCAGGTGACCACAATATGTACTCTTCCATTGACCGGCAGTCAATAAACGATTCTAAAAGAATTACCTATACTGGCTGCACTGGCGTCTGGTCGCTTTGTCTGTATATCAGATGTACGTAGCAAATCCTGCGAAAATTAACTTCAGGTAATCCGCCTCTAAACAGAAAAGAATGTCACTTTTCCCGTAGTTGTATGTGTCAACACAATAAACAAAAGATAATCAAATAATTAAAAAGAAAACATCTGTTAATTCTTATTGTAAAAAAAAAATCCACTGTTTTCATCGCTTGCATCAAGAAGTGAAAAACTACTTCACAAAGTTACACCGAGTGGGATATTTTAGAAGTTGGTCACAGTGTGTGGATTTTGAAGGTCATCTGCCCTAGCCTGACCGCTAGATGACCCCTGCTTATTACATCATAGAGCCAGAGCATTGATCTGATCAAGTCTAGCATGCTCACTGGGTTGAATTGCTGTCCTATATTCAGCTAGGAGGCTTGACAGGGGGAAACACAAACTAAATACACAAGTAAAGAAAACTATTAAGGAAACAAGTGAAATGGACAGCCATTAGATAAATCATGCAAGTAAACATAGTTTCACACCAAGCATAGATTTAACCCACCAAAAATAACTACTATAATGGGGTCATTTTTAAGAACCTTTACTACAAAGGATTGTTGTTTATAGGTGTTTGGGATTTTTATGAGTTTATCTCACATTGCAGTAATTAAGCAGTCATCCATGGCTATACAGTATATATATATACAGTATATAAATATATATACATATTCTTCTCCCACCCCCACTACATTACAGGGTGTGTTAATTGTCACCAGCTGTTTCTCCATAATTTATGAAATAAACGTTAATAATTGAGTGTAAAGTTGTACTATCCCAGATGCACATATATAACTTCTGAAGTAATTTGAATGTTGATTGGCAAAATTAATTGTTAATTACAGACATATGCTTGTAAAAACGATTTCAATTAAAGACATATTAATTAGCTTAAATATATGAACTTGCGATTGAGGTAAAGAGACTTTATTCTTCGCTTATAATTAAAAGAATTTTGATGTATTAGATAAGGTTACCAGATTTCCTGAGTGACATGTTTATCTAAATTAGCTGTATATATAGTATAGCTCCACACACTCATACTGCATGACTAGAATAGGAATAATTAATACAGATCAACTGATGGAAAAACGATTATTAAAAAAGTCAGTATAATTGCAGGCATTACCAATGTCATCGTCTTCTATAATTGGAACATCAAGAAAGGCAATTTTTGCAAAAATGCAAACAACTGACATAATTGCACTTAATCATGATATTTCTGTACTTGTGTAACTTGAGAGAGGTTGTATGATTTATGACAATGCTTCTTGCCGAATCCCTTTTTTTCTGAATTAAATATTGTACAATTAAATTTAAAGAACTACTGGTTTTACTCTTTACTTACTCAGCTAAAAATAAAAATCCTGACAGTGTAAAGCATTACTTCAGTTTCATGTTACGTTTATGAATTTTACTACGCTGACAATGCTAGAGACAAACTGACACTAGCAGTGCTATGGATGACAATGCTACAGAGAAACTGACACTAGCAGTGCTATGGATGACAATACTACAGAGAAACTGACACTAGCAGTGCTATGGATGACAATGATGGAGACAAACTGACAGCAGCAGTGTTATAGATGACAATGCTACAGAGAAACTGACACTAGCAGTGCTATAGATGACAATGCTACAGAGAAACTGACACTAGCAGTGCTATAGATGACAATGCTACAGAGAAACTGACAGTAGCCGTGCTAAGGATATCAATGATGGAGACAAACTGACACTAGCAGTGCTATGGATGACAATGATGGAGACAAACTGACAGCAGCCATGCTATGGATGACAATGCTAGAGAAACTGACACTATAGCAGTGCTATGGATATATTACGATACAGCTAGATTGCTACAAATTCAGAGTGACACTGACAGTCTATGATATAGATCGATCAATACTTGCAGTGCTACAGACCCTGAAGCATACTAGCTACTACACCAAATAAACCGTGCCATTCTAATGACTAGAAACCTTTCACTCCCATATCAAAATCATTCAGTGTTCCATTCCAGGGCCAAGTATTTCACTCTTATACAAGATTGCTATGCGTAGCTATGTCTCCAGCCATCTAAAAAAAAAAGTGCAGAAGTCCCGTATCTCTTGTAAAATTTGTTGTATTAAAATCGCAGCATAATATGATCAACTACATGATGTGACTAATACTCCTACAAAACTTGAGTAATATCTGTTGAGTGGTTTCCGAAGAGTTGTGTCGACCACAGGTGTTCCTATAGTGTAGCATGTAAATTCAATAAAGTCCCACAACTCCTGTAAAATTTGTCAAATCAACATGGTGGCACAATATGATCAACTATACATGGTGACTAACAATCCTATAAAATTTTAACAAAATCCTTTGAGTTGTTTCCGAGGAGTTGCATCCACAAAGTGAAGTGTGACAGAGGGATGCATGGACATACAGAGTGATAGCGAGTAATTTTATTTAGTGAATGATGCTTCTTGCAAAATTACACGATAATTAAGTCTTTGTATGTATTTAGGAATCTACAGAATTGACTATTTTGCTACTTGTCCAAGTGGCCATGAATTTACGTACTTGTCTGAACTTAACTTTTACTTGTCCAACAAGTTTTCAATAAAGAACTTAAGTAACTACTGAATTTATTAAAATAAAGTTTAAATACTATACTTAGTGTTGATTTGTAACTTTATGAACACATGGAGCAAATTTAAAAACAGTTTTATATCCTGTTCTGGTTGATATAAATTTGAAACACTGATGGCAGCAAAATTTATAATGGCCAAGGTTAAAGTTCTTCAAAAGTAGGTCAAACCCCAAGATCAAGGTCATAAGGTAAAATATTTTGGTATCAAAAACAGTCTTGCTACAAGGAATACAAAAAAGCCCTATCACCATCCATTCAAAAGTTACTCATTTGAGTCATGACCTTTGACATTATGACTTGGAAACCAATGGCCAGGTCATTTACTTATTTAGGGGGTGCCAATATGCCAGTAGTACCAAGTTTGATGTCTATCATGCAAAGGGTCCTCAAGATATTGAGCACACAGTATCTTCTTTTGTTCAGAGTAGATTGACCCTTGACCTCAAAATCAATAGGAGTAATCTACTCTTTAGGGGAAACCAGTATACCAAGATTGATGTCCGTCAATTTAGGGTTTGTAAGACCAACCGCAAAGTGCAAACCAATACCCCCCCCCCCCCCTCCTTTAACAGAGGGATAAAAATAACCAATTTAAAAATCATACCTACACGTTTGAACAATGAAACTCTTAACACTGAAACATTTATTTATTGACATTTTCCCTCCTAAAATCAAAAGGAAATTCATCAATCCACAAGGTTTGGAATTTTCTATTTTCATATTCCCTTTTTTAATTTATATGATCAGTTTCATCAGCTTGCCTATACCAAAAACTCAAACTTTGTAAGATTGCTGCAACCTTAAATCAAAAGTATAAATGTAATGAACAATGTCTTGATTGAGTATGATGACCTTGCTCTGATGATCAAGGTTAAAGCTATTTACGCAAGAATTCCTTCCAATATTGAACTTCGACGAAAAGGAATATCAACTATTTATTTTCTTTTCTTTTTTTAAATCTGGAAACTTCTTCACAGAATGACTTGTTCCATCAGACAAGTACCTAGCAATATTCACTTGTCCATGAATTTTCTTCACTGGTACCAAACAAGTGGAAAATCGTTAATGTCAAGCTCTGCACCGTTTCCCAATACTGTTTCTTCCCATAATTCCAAACTCTCTTAGCATTACTGAATCAATTAACATGGTGTTCTGTCCGGATAGAAGACAAATGATATTTGTTGATGGAAAGAACAAGAAATTTGTATATCAGGATTTTTTTTGGATTGGGCGCAAAGGGGTCTCCAAACAAAACTTTCAAATTATACCCTTTAGTGTATGTGCGTTTAACTCTTAGATATAAAATTGACATGCTTTGGTGAAATTTTTGGAAAATCAAGATGAATTATTTACTTGTTATAATCTTCAACTGCTGTGATCTTTAATTGCAAGTGTGAATTGAGAAACGGGGAGTTGCTTGAGCAACAATGCACTACCCTGTGGATGAGCAGAGGTGGATTCCACACCTCAGGTTCAATTGGCTTCATTGAATCCCAGCTCTGCTGCATCGATTAGTATCAAAACAGTTTACCTGGGGATGTGTACTGAATTTCAATATCACGGATAACATTACATCATCTCCCTTAACATTACATGTACCAATAATTTATAAGTCATCATGAATATTGAAACACTGGGCATCTCCCTTAACATTACATGTACCAATAATTTACAAGTCATCATGAATATTGAAACACTGTGGGCATCTCCCTTAACATTACATGTACCAATAATTTACAAGTCATCACGAATATTGAAACACTGTGGGCATCTCCCTTAACATTACATGTACCAATAATTTACAAGTCATCACGAATATTGAAACACTGTGGGCATCTCCCTTAACATTACATGTACCAATAATTTACAAGTCATCACGAATATTGAAACACTGTGGGCATCTCCCTTAACATTACATGTACCAATAATTTACAAGTCATCACGAATATTGAAACACTGTGGGCATCTCCCTTAACATTACATGTACCAATAATTTACAAGTCATCACGAATATTGAAACACTGTGGGCATCTCCCTTAACATTACATGTACCAATAATTTACAAGTCATCACGAATATTGAAACACTGTGGGCATCTCCCTTAACATTACATGTACCAATAATTTACAAGTCATCACGAATATTGAAACACTGTGGGCATCTCCCTTAACATTACATGTACCAATAATTTACAAGTCATCACGAATATTGAAACACTGTAGGCATCTCCCTTAACATTACATGTACCAATAATTTACAAGTCATCACGAATATTGAAACACTGTGGGCATCTCCCTTAACATTACATGTACCAATAATTTATAAGTCATCACGAATATTGAAACACTGTAGGCATCTCCCTTAACATTACATGTACCAATAATTTACAAGTCATCACGAATATTGAAACACTGTGGGCATCTCCCTTAACATTACATGTACCAATAATTTACAAGTCATCACGAATATTGAAACACTGTGGGCATCTCCCTTAACATTACATGTACCAATAATTTACAAGTCATCACGAATATTGAAACACTGTAGGCATCTCCCTTAACATTACATGTACCAATAATTTACAAGTCATCACGAATATTGAAACACTGTGGGCATCTCCCTTAACATTACATGTACCAATAATTTACAAGTCACCATGAATATTGAAACACTGTGGGCATCTCCCTTACTAAATCAAAACACAAGGTTCATTAATGCAGTGTACTGGTTTGGTAAACATTATTCAGTTTTACTCTTTCTTAAACAAAATACTGACAATTTCAGTTTCAAATGTTGGGGGGGGGGGGGGGGGGGGGGGGGGGGGAGGGGGTAGTTCACTTTGAATATATGTGTGACAGACTCATATTATACATGTATATTGTATAATATGATGGGTATATGTATGAAGAATCGGTTCATTGAATAAAATGCTTAGGCAAGGTAATGTAATTTAAACATGCAGTCAAGCATATAAATTTGGTCACTTTCCCAGTGTAATGGCCTGGGGTATATAATTATATTTTGGCCAAATGTCCCTTGTGTCTTTTAATTTCATTGGTGTTTTAGTTTGTCTTATGTCATTGGATTGGTCTTGGAGATTTTCCCTCCAAGAGTTCTGTTCTTTGTGGTCAGTCTTTATTCAGTTTTTGAAGAAGAGAGTTGATTTCAGTAGATCTGACATATTTTGACAATTAGACATAGACCGACATTTTTCCTCTTGAATGGTAAGTTAATAATTTATTACTAATGCTAATCTATTCTATAATTCCTTTACTAAATGTTAAAACTGTAATTTTGCATAAAATTCCTTTTGTTGCCACATTCCTGGAATAAATGATCAGTGAGAGTGAGACTTATATAATGTAAATATCTGTGATAGTAATGTATATGATTCGTCTCACTGTGATATTATTTTAAAGTAAAAGTATGTTTTATGACTTACAAGATACTGTAGATATCATAATTAATTTATAGATCAGACCAGTTTGGTGTCATCTGTAAATATTGTTCACTCGAGCCTATTCCCATAGAATGGTATGCTCACCATATGGTTTTTATTTAATTCAATAATTAATAATGTTAATACATATTATAATGATAATTATTGTAAAGTTTTATGATGAAGTTAAAGTCTATAGGACTTGGGAGATTTAATATGTGATGTATACAGGTATAGAGTTATCTCCCTTGATATAGATCACCCATGTAATGCTATAATCGTATATTGGTTGTACATCAGTAATTATGTGAAATTATAGTATTCATGTTTTATATAGCATATTACTTAAAATTGTTAAACATTGTTGTTATAGGGTTTCATCATTGGACAATTCGTGCATTGCATGGTAACTCCTGAATAAACGTCTTGTCGAGAACCCAAACAGGTGTTCCTGTTATTACTTAAGGGAAAGAGAAACCTGTTACATATGTATCATGATAAATACACAATATTGTCATAGATCTACGTTGAAAATCGATCCGTCAATAAATATTGAGTACTATTTACTGAGCACATTTTTGATTAAAGAATATGGGAAAATAAAATAAATATAATATTTACAGAACAAATAATAGCAACAACATTAAGGATGCAAAGTTTCTTTTTGTCAATGTAAAATTTGATGTCAATTTGAACCTCATGAATTCAAAGTGAAAATGAAGTTCTCAAGGATTGAAAGTAATTTAAAATAAATAATATTTATACATAAAATTATCAATTAAGTATACTTTTATTCCTAGCTTAAAACAGTTGTACACTTACTGCAATGAAATCTCACACAATCCAATATTCTACACTAAATAATTTGTCAATGAAAATATCGTATCTCAATAAAGCACTGCCGGTTCCACCCACTTTCACTAGATTTGTAGTCACAATCACCAAGCATTATCATTATAATAAGAAATATACAATTTTAGATCAATAAATGCACATGTACAGTTTATTGAGCTATACATCATACAATGACCAGTGTTAGATTAAACCCCAGGGTTTTATATGTATAAACAAGAGGTCCATAGGCCACATCGCTCACCCGAGATATCTTGGTCTTGCTGTTGTTCAAGGTCAACACCAAAGTATAACAAGGTCTTGCCATAAAGAATCTATATACAAAATGTGAAAACCCTACCTTAAATAGTTCAGGAGATATTAAATAGGTCAGGTTTTTCTTAAAGTAGGTCAAACTCAAAGGTCAAAAGGTCAGACACCATTGTGTCACAATGTCTTGTCAATTAAGAATCTCTATACGAAATATGAAATCCTTACCTAAAATAGTTCTTGATACACTCAATAGCTTATGTTTTCTTAAAAGTAGGTCAAACTCAGAGTTCAAGGTCACATGATCATTTGCTTGAATTATGGTATAACCGTTTTGTATGAATTACAGCAGCATATAGATGAATGTTTTTATATGAACTTTTATGTGAACGTATAACTGGATATGAGTGTATTTATTTTCACCTTCATCCTTTCACTTTAACATGGGAACCCCCCCCCCCCCCCCCCCCCCCTCAATTTCAAGTTTTAAACATCATTTAAGAAAACGTATTGTCTGCAAACCTCTACTAATCGTTGGAATAGTGTGTTGAATGTAATTCATGGTATCATTATTGTTCACTGTGACAGCTCTGTATCTTATAGTGTACAGTCACTGTACATTTATTGATGTTTTGACAGAGGGCCTCACAGAAGATAAGTGCTATGCACTAATCGACTTACCTTCTTTATATAAAGCTCTGTTATTAGAAACAAAACAACACAAATTATCAGAATGGATTTTGGGGAGTCAATTGAACGGCGTTCAGTTTCCCTCAGCCACACACTGTGCACATGAATATATTGTAAAGGACTTTGGTGTGGGCCCCTTCACATCCTCGTTTTATTTGAAATAGAACACTTTTCCATTTAAGAAAATGTTCTCCAAACAATATAATGCTATATTCAAAAGCTTAGAGAGCTTATTTGAAATTATGAGCACCCTATAAACACTAAACAGAAATGTACATTTTACAAAATGATTGGAGAAGATATGAGATTGATCACTGTTTGCTATCTTCACATTTTTATACTTACATGAGTTTTTACTTTTTATATTTGTAAATGAGCATCGCATATTAGGCACTATATGGATGAGTTCATTGCTGATTAGAGGGGTTGAAGGTAAAGAAATATTCCATAATATGCCTATAATGAACCAAATGTTAACTATGCAAATTCAGGGAAAATAAATCAATACCAAACTCAAACAAAAAACAAAAAAAACCACAGCAGAAGAATTACTTTGATATATATATATAATAACTATGTGTTGGTGATCTGTTTTATTTCTTTAAGTTTATACTTTGGATGCAGACCCTGCTGAATACCACGTGGTATCCACTTGTGAGAATCTTCCATAATTTGAACCTCAAGGTGTTGGTCTCCAGTTTTGACTTTGTTTGTATATATATATAATAGAGTAAAATTCTTGGAATGTTTAAAAAGTTAATTCATTGACAAAAGGAATACAGCTCTGTCCTTTGATTACAAAGCGAAGATGAGTTGTTATTATTATACATGTATGTGTGAAAATTTCATCCAATCACACTAGTCCCGTGAAGATCCGGGTTAGAATAGGTCTTCAGTACCCCCTTGCTTGTCGTAAGAGGCGACTAAATGGGGCGGTCCTTCGGATGAGACCGCAAATACCGAGGTCCCGTGTTGAAGCAGGTGTGGCATGATAAAGATCCCTCCCTGCTTGCCGAGCATCTATAGGCCTAAATTTTGCAGCCCTTCACCGGCAGTGGTGACATCTCCATATGAGTGAAATATTCTTGAGAGGGACGTAAAACAATATTCAATAATCCAATCACACTGTAGTATAGCAAGTCTCAAGGTTTAATCACTATAATCTACATACCTACATTTAAATGGGGCTTTTTTATTTACAGTTTTCAAATGGCTTGCTTTACATTACACGTATATATGTTAAAAACTGCAAACAAATCTGTTTGAATATTTTTGACATTTTTCTTTCCTGTTTAAATATTTTCACTTCTACTTTTCTTCAACTGACACCATTTAATAGGATTACCATAATTTAAACACCCTTTGATATTGCTTTGAACTAGATACCGAAGTTTTATTCTTGCCTTAGACAACGAATTCAACATTATTCTGGATTGGCTAATTCTATTGATTATTTGAAAAGAAATAATTTTCGTTTTCCAAAATACATGAGAATATGATGTAATGTGACTCTTAACATGAACATGCTGGTGTGAAGTGAATTTGCAGTCATTCATTTGCAAGAATGAAATACTTTTTACAATTACATTCTACTTTCATTTCTGCGATTCCAATCCAATAAAATAGATGTACAGTACTATATTTATCATACCTCACAACTGCAGTGCATTCAGGAGAAAATGGTTACCATTACAATTTGTGAAGTTATCAAAGGTAGTTTTCAGGTGACTATATTATGGGGAGTTCCAATCATAATTCATAAAATTAACAAAGGAGTAGATCTCCTTTTCAATATCTATACAAGAACAATAAACTTGACTGATTGTGAACACACAGACAATTGAACTATCCAAAGATATTCATCATGCTCTACAGCATGGATGGCGATCTGCAATAATTAAGGCCCAGATACCAGTCACATCTCCCAACTGACCCCTACCTTGTATTGAAAGTCGGACACATGTATGCCTGATGATGTGTCTTTATTATCCCTTTGATGAAAATCTCATTTCCGCTCCTACCTGGATCAACCTGTAGTAAAATTAACTGAATGTCATTAATCTCCTTTGAAGAATTTCAAAGAATTTCCTGGACAATGACTGGCACATAACAAAACACAGCTAAGGTATAGCAGACATTAAAAAAACCAACCTTTGTTGGATACTTGCATGACGTAGTATACATTCAATGCATGATAGTGAGGGAGATATGAAGATTTATTCACCCAAAAAAAATCATATTCCCCTCGGGCAATATGATTTTTCTTGGGTGAATAAATCTTCATATCTCCCGAACATTCATGCAATAAATTGTTTATTATACCGAAACAAAGCAAGACTCAAAAGTGCATTTGAAATTGGAGTCTGCTCATCTGTATACATGTACATTGTATGTAGCTGAGTGAGATCGTCCTAACGGTGACACCGCGCCGTCAACGTGTTGCGGTGGAAGGTACAAACAACAAAATACAGCGATAATCAGAAATGATAACCAGTTTTTGTATTTCCATTCTCCTTGAATGCTGATCTATTTGCTTGTTTTTGTATCAACCAAAACCATGCGATTCAACTGTGTATCAGAGACCCGCATATTTTGTGCCTTAAATTACGAACTATGAAAGTAGAAGGACTCGGACTTATTGTGACGTCACAATACACTTCGTCTACCTTGACGTTTAATTTATGGAAAATGCACGAGGCTGCCCAAGGGGTAAATATGATAGGGAGATATGATGTTTGAGAGGGAGATATGAAGTTTTGTCATCCCTGGCATGTGACCGTCTAGACCAATAAGATTATGTGTTGCATAGAATTTTCATACTGAAGTATAATAATAAGCTATAGCACTCATCTTTGTTTTCATTATTCAACTTCAATATAAAAGTACCTTGTCTTTTTGGTAGGGTGTGGGTGGTGGTGGGGAGTGGGTGGAGGTGGTGGTGGGGGGATGGTAGTTAGAATAATCTAACTGTGTCTCGAGACAGGCCCTCACCACGTTAAATCGGGTCCGTAGGACATTATCATTTTAACGATAGAACATTCTATCTAGGGGGATAGTGGTTGTGGGGAGTGGGAGGGGGTAGTGGTTGGTTGATTTTACTCTAGTTAGGTACTAGATTCCAGATTGTCAAAATAAGTATCACCAAATTTTAACCCTTTTACATTTATAGTGTAGATTTTCATTAAATCACCAAATTACGAACTGTCAATATTCTTGATATACCTTTATCTCTCAAATTCACATCTGCCAAACAAACTACCACAGGTTATTTCATGTCAAGTATTCAGTGTTTTAATGAAATACCCACATGTTTACTAAAGAGTGATAGAACAATACACAACAATATTAAAAATCATAGTAGGTACCCTGGGCAGATTTTTTTTTTTCAGTTACAATTTACTTTCAACTGTTATTCCAAATTCTGAACCATAGAAACAAACATGGATATCTATCCAATTCTGCATAAAACTGGTGGACAAACAAACACAAGGCTAAATTTTAGTTGGGGACAGTTTAGTGGATTCAAATGGGGCAAAAACTTTAATGTTTTCACCTAAAGTGTTTGCAATTTGAGAGAGAGAGAGAGAGAGAGAGAGAGAGAGAGAGAGAGAGAGAGAGAGAGAGAGATACACAGCCAGTGTATTGTAGACTGGAAACCAATTAGGATAAATGGTTAATGTATTGTTCTCAATCAAATCATTCTGTCAGTGTGGGAAACTGCTGCATGATATTAATGCAAAAGTTTCTATCTAATAATGACATCCCTTTGTTTTTATGGTTTGTAAAACATTTACAGGGGATATTCACACATTTGTAGTAAACATTGAATAATGGTTGAAGAGGACCTTTGATTTGAATTGGTGTGGTTTCAATAGAAATAAATTGTGCAACTGAATGATCCAAAAAGCCCACAGGATTGAGATTAATTGAAAACACTGATCAAGAGGACTGAAATTTCATTACCAGACAGAATGATTGGAGAACAAGGTCAATATCAGGAATAATAAAGAGGTTTGTAGGATTCACAGAAAATTAAAGAAACTCAAATTAACAAGTCTAAGTCTGTTCCATCCAGGCTCAACTCATGCATATAAAATGGCAACAGATAGATCAATACCCTCACTCCACTGAAAAACATCAATACAGACATAAAAAATTAATTTCCACCCTCAGGAAGTTCAACACAATAAATATGACTTAAGTAGTTATCATTCTGCAGTTGTAACATTATTTGATTGTAACAACAACAAAAACAAGAGGCCCATGGGCCACATCGCTCACCTGAGTCACCTTGGCCCATATCTGAAAACTTTCCATATATATTTGCATGTAAAACCTTAGTCCCTCTTATGACCCAAACTAACTCTTGCAAACTTGAATCTACACTATGGCAGAAAGCTTTCATGTAAATGTCAACTTCTTTGGCCCAATGGATCTTGAGAAGAAGATTTTTAAAGCTTTTTCCTATATTTGTATGTAAAACTTTGAACTCTCCCCCCCCCCCCCCCCCCCACTTGTGGCCCCATCCTACCCCCGGGGGCCATGATTTGAACAAACTTGAATCTGCACTATGTCAGAAAGTTTTCTTGTAAATATCAGCTTTTCTGACTCAGTGGTTATTAAGAAACAGATTTTTAATAACTATATATTTGTATGTAAAACTTTGATCCTCCTTGTTGCCCAATCCTACCCCCGGGGGCCATGATTTGAACAAACTTGAATCTGCTATGTCAGAAAGCTTTCATGTAAAAATCAGCTTTTCTGGCTCAGTGGTTCTTGAGAAGAAGATTTTAAAAGATTTTTCCTATATATTTGTGTGTAAAACTTTGAACCCCCCTTGGGGCCCCATCCTATCCCCGGGGACCATGATTTGAACAAACTTAAATCTGCACGATGTCAGAAAGCTTTCATGTAAAAATCAGCTTTTCTGGCTCAGTGGTTCTTGAGAAGAAGATTTTAAAAGATTTTTCCTATATATTTGTATGCAAAACTTTGATCCCCTATTGTGGCCCCATCCAACCCCCGGAGCCCATGATTTGAGCAAACTTGAATCTGCATTATGTCAGGAAGCTTTCTTGTAAATCTCAGCTTTTCTGGCTTAGTGGTTCTTGAGAAGAAGATTTTTAAAGTTTTTCCCTATATATTTGTGTGTAAAACTTTGATCCCCCTTGGGGCCCCATCTTATCCCCGGGGGCCATGATTTGAACAAACTTGAATCTGCAATATGTCAGGAAGCTTTCAGCTCTTCTGGCCCAGTGGTTCTTGAGAAGAAGATTTTTAAATGACCCCACCCTATTTTTGCATTTTTGTGATTATCTCCCCTTTGAAAGGGACATGGCCCTTCATTTGAACAAACTTGAAAGCCCTTCACCCAAGGATGCTTTTGGCCAAGTTAGGTTGAAATTGGCCCAGTGGTTCTGGAGAAGAAGTCGAAAATGTGGAAAGTTTACAGACAGACAGACAGACGGACGCCGGACAAAATGTGATCAGAATAGCTCACTTGAACCTTCGGTTCAGGTGAGCTAAAAAAAAAAAAAGAAAGAAAAAAGAAGCCCATGGGCGAGACTGCTTACTTGAATCCCTTTGGCCATTCTGTTCAGTGTTGTTCAGTGTTGTTCAGCTGTTGTGATTTTTAAAAGATTCTTTTTTTTAAATCTTTATTTCCATGAAATTGACCCCATATTACGCCCAAACCTTGCCCAAAAAGGTCACGACATAACCGAATTTGAATTCACACAATATAGAGATCTAGAAAGATTTCTTTCCTGTGCATGTACATTAAGGAGGTATGCTACACCAGTGAAATTTGATATGGATGAAAAGTGAAGGATGTGTACAACAAAATTTTGAAATTGAAAACTTCCAAATTTATTTGATTTAGTCAAAAAATGCAGTTTCAATTGAAAGCAATCTGAGGAAAATTTAAAACCCTTGCTGGGCTCGAACACGCAATCTACAGTTCGGCAGTCGACGTGCTAACCTACTGAGCTACTTAGCTAGGCAAATTTTTTTTAAACGAATAGACAAATATTGCTGATTGAAGTGATATTTATATTTTCATCCATGTTTTGGAAGTCAGTCAGTCATTATGACAATGTAGAGTATCTCCTTAATGTAAAATTTGATTCATCCTAACCCTGACCTCAAGACCATAAAAGTGAAAATAGACTTCCGTCAAAATTTTGATCACTTATATCTTAAGATTTATCTAGCACAGATATTTTTAAAAAGTGCAGGTTTTTAAGATATTCAATGCAAACATACTGAAAATTGTATTTGTTTATGAAAATTATTACAAAAGTTAGCTGGATTTGAAATTTTGACTTAGTCTATTCTCAGTTTATGGTCTTGAAGCCTGGATTAATGATTTGAAGAAAAAACACTTGAATCCAAACAATTTAGGAAAGTTTGTATTTTAAAAATTATTTAGTGTGGCCCTGATACTCATGAAAAAGAATTTGTTTCCCTGTAGATTTCCATGTAAACTTTGATCTCACATTGTGGCCCCAACCTACACAGGTCCCCAGAGTGAACAAGTACTGTGAGCAATGTTCACTAAGAATACCCCCCGCTTACCTCAATCTCCCAAAGGGTGTTGGTAATAGGTATAAACTTCTTATTTTCAAAAACTTCAGAATAAACTTCAGTATTATGATCCAAAAGGTATCTAGGAACACAGCATCTCCATGCGATGAAAAAAGCCGTTAAAGAATTTAAATGGAAACCATATTGCTACTTCGATGTCCAGTGCGCGTGACCTTTGACCTTTTGACCCCAAAATCGATAGGGAACATCTTCATCCCATGGGTAGTCCATATGTATGATATGGTGACTGTAGGTGGAAAGGATAATGCTTTAGAGCCCGGAAACCATATTGCTACTTCGATGTCCAGTGCACTTGACCTTTGACCTTTTGACCCCAAAATTGATAGGGAACATCTTCATCCCATGGGTAGTCCATCTATATGATATGATATGGTGACGGTAGGTGGAAAGCATAATACTTTAGAGCCCAGAAACCATTGCGTCTACAGACGGACGGACAACCCGATTCCAGTATCCCCCCTCCCCCCCCCCCCCCCCAACTTGTTGCGGGGAGTATGATAAACTTGAATTTGAACTGCCTGAGAATGTGTGCATATTATCAGGCTCACGGCGGGTGTGACTGGTCGACAGGGGATGCTTACTCCTCCCCAGCATCTGATCCCACCTCTTGTATATTCAGGGGTCCATGTTTGCCCACCTATCTATTTTGTATTCCTTCTTAAAGTGATTTGATTGATCATTGTTCATTATCTTCACCTTTCATTAACAAGACTCATCATAGCCCTGCTGTTCGTGAGGAGATTTTCAAAGATGTTCCTTATATATTCGCGTGTAAAACTTTGATCCCCTAATTTAGCCCCACCCTACTCACTAGGATCACAGTAGAATGAAATTGAATCTACACTATCTGGTGATGCTTGCATATCAATATTACTTTAGGCCAATTCAACTTAATTAGTAGATTATCATCCAGGGTCAGCAAAAAGTATGGGCGGGTGGGAGGATTTTATTTTTTAATTTTTATTTTCTGAGAAAAATATTAAAAACAAATGAGTTTTATTTTCAACAGATCTGCATCATTTAATGGCAGATGGATATCAATCTATGCTATTTTCATACACTAATTCCAGGTTAAGCTTTAATTTAAGGATATAACAGAAATATACATAACTTCTTCAAGATTTACGTCTGTAAGAACGCAAGAAATTAAGAAAACCATATAGATCTATTTTCTTCCCGTGGCTTTTCACGTTCCTTTACTGGAAATGTAAACAAGAAGTGTAAATACCGGAGTCGGACATGAAAATATTCTGGAAATCGCAAGTTTCGCAAAATAAAAAAATTTGGGGCGGGCCAATTTTTGAGGGGCGGGCGGGGATGATAATCGATCAATTAAGTTGAATTGGCCTTATTGTTCTCTACAAATTTATGAGAAGATTTTTCTATACATATATTGCAATGTAAAACTTTGATCTTGTATTGTGGCCCCATCCCACCACCAGGAATCATGATTTGAACAAACTGATCTACACAATGTCAGGAAGCTTTCAAGTAAATTTCCACTTTTCTGTTCCAGTGGTTCTTAAAATGAAGAAATTTAAATGGCTTCACTCTATATTTGCTTTTCATAATTATCTCCCCTTTAAAGAGAGCATGGACCTTCATTTGAACAAACTTTAATCCCCTTTACTCATGCAACGATAATTTGAGCCAAGTTTGATTGAGATTGGTTCAGTGGTTATACAGATGAAGTCGGAAAAGTTCAAAGTTTACAGACGAACCAGAAAAGCTCACTTCAGCTGAGTTAACAAAAAATTATTTAATAAGAAAAAAACAAGAAAACAAAAACATTTGATTCAACCAATTCTACTGACAATTGTTATATAATATCATTTATTACTGAGTTTTATTAAAAACTGTTCAGAGATATTCATAGACATGAGAAAATTAATTGCCTTGAAATCCAATGCTGGTAAATAACTATACCTATTATTTTGCATCAAGAAGAGGAGAGATAAAAACTGCCTTCAATGAAACAAACTAAGAAGGTAATGCTTGTAGGCAATGGTTATATGATCTGTGAGAGACAGGCTACATTGCAGACAGTTTAGAGGTTGGATCACACTACATCAAGCTAGATAATTAATCTCAAAGGACACAAGCTGTTTATATTTCCTTCTTTCTTTGATGTTCCCCAATTCCTGAGACTCCAATTTTCTTTTGTAAATTGATAGAAAATCATAAACAGAGGGAGGATTAATTGTAAAACTGATTTAGGTAAACATCTCCATATGCAATGATCAAAAACAAGAAATATAAATAATTTTCACGCTTACATCATACCACAGTGCTCCAAGTTACGAGTAAAACAGTCGCATTTGCGACCAGAAAATCGATTTTGCGACTAGAGATTATATTTAAGTCGCATTCTTGCGAGTGGAAAAAAAAAGGGCATCCAGTAAAATTTTGTAATCGGAATCGGAAAGTCTGAATAAATATTTTTCAGTCTCGTTCAAAAGGTATCACACCGGTAATTGTTCAATCAAAATGAACTTAGTCAATTGTAGTTCCATATATTTAAAGAAATATTTTTTTCCTTGCGCGATTTTTCTCATTTCCTCTTCTTCTTTTCTCTTAATTTTTGTACCCCTGATTAGGAAATTTTGTGTAATTTGTAGAAATAACCAAGTGTATACAAAGGAACTATTTGCTGTTGGTAGCTGAGGCTACTTCCTGAGGTGCACTCCGGCTGTTTACACACATGTGAAAAACATGTGGATTTGAGGGTAGTCTTGTTTGCGGGCAATTTATTTTCGAAAATGCCGCGTAGGGTGTTGTTTTTCTGGTGTCGGCAGACGAGATAGGTAACATAGAACATTTCTGACTGCGTTATTCAGCATCAATTTTGTAAACTGATTTTTAATGATTTTTTTTCCTCTATAGTAATATATAGTGAAAATAATTACCGGTGTGATACCAAAACAGCGTTTGAAAGCAATCATGATGGCGGTAAAACCAGGGTTAAAGCACTTTGGATTGATCAGTAGTAAAAAGTAGAAGCCTCGGCCTCGTACATGCAACGAAGAAATTCAAGAATCACACGGAGAAAGTTCTGCATTTAAAGATGGCGTAGCTATGTCTAAAGAAAAATGTAAAAGTAAAGGAAGAACCCCAGTCCTAATGGCTGAAGAAATGTTCATGGTTGATATACAGAGATTGCAAAATGTTTTGCAGAATTTGTGAGGCCAATCGGCCAGAAACTTCCACCATTTCTGGACACCCATTGTCCGATTTCGCTACTACCTGGTGTACATCTTTCAAATGTGGAAGTGTGACTATTCACGGTAACAGTAAGAGACACGTCTTTGTCCGTGACTGCATTATTAGCACAAGTCGAGCGGGGCAACTGTTGCTGCTAATTTTCAGACAATTACAAACTCGGGATGTAGTGTTCTTATTGATGCTGGTACTGATTGTTCAGCAAAAGATCCAACAAAATTAGAAGCTCTTATTCGCATAAGCATGCAGTGAAAGCCCACTTATTGAGGACTTTAAAGCAAAACTTTGTTTGGAACGCTGGGTTTTCTTCCCCAGAAGCGTACTGTAAAATATACAGGATGACCCAATGCAATACAACTTTTGCCAGAGTAAATACTTGACTTGTTAGCATCCAGCATGTTTCACAGCACATTTCTATTCAGTTTAAGAATAAAACAAACAAAACGCATACATGGGTGTAGATTTTTTTCTTGAAAGATATTCAAATTAAAAAAAAACTTGTAAGTCTTATTTACAAAATCTTTTACCATGGCGAATAGAAATTTTGAACACGGCGACTAGAAATTTGAAAATGGCGACCAGAAATATTTCTAGGTCGCCATTTTGCGACCCGATAGCAGATGTGACTTGGAGTACTGTATCATGCAACCTCTACCATTAAATTGAATTTCCATGATGTCATCAAGGCCAGCTTTACAGCCCATATAGACTTGCTTCCCTATTAAGTCATTGTACAATTTCCCATGATATTTGCTATGTGATTGATTGATTGTATCTTGTTTAACGTCCCACTCAAGAATTTTTCACTCAAATGGAGATGTCACCAAGATCGGTGAAGGGCTTCAAATTTAGCCCTATGCTCAGTGCTTTCAACCATTGAGCAGGGAGGGTTCACTAGCAAGCCATGCCTATTGTGACATGGGACATTTGTTTTTAAGGTCATCTCCGAGTACCTGTGACATTCACACCTGATGACGAGTGTTTGGCGATGGGACTGTCACTACCTGTTTAAACGACTTAGGTCTGTCGAGGCTGGGATTCAAACCCCGACCTTCCGCATGATTCCAAAATAAGGTCATGGCTATCTACTTTTGGTCTGTGCATCAATTTAACAGAATTTAATCAATTCAAAGAAGCATCATCTGGCAAGACCTGATTGCTCTTGGTTTTAAAGTGCATAAGATATTATAATCCAAACATAATTTTACAATGTACAGCCATATGTTAGCAAAGCTAGGTCAATGTGATACATTCCATGCCAACTTCCCCCACAATATGGACAAAGATTGAAGATTTTAAATCTTGCAGTAAGTAAGAGAGAGAATGCAAAACTTTCCCGTAATGGTATACACTTAATGACTGGTCATGGATAACACAACAAATGACTGGTCACGGATCACAACAAATGAACGGATCACACAACAAATGACTGGTCACGGATCACACAACAAATGACCAGTCACAGATCACACAACAAATGACCAGTCACAGATCACACAACAAATGACTGGTCATGGATAACACAACAAATGACCGGTCACGGATCACAACAAATGACCGGTCACAGATCACACAACAAATGACCGGTCACGGATAACACAACAAATGACCAGTCACGGATCACAACAAATGACTGGTCATGGATCACAACAAATGACCGGTCATGGATAACACAACAAATGACCGGTCACGGATCACAACAAATGACCGGTCACAGATCACACAACAAATGACCGGTCATGGATAACACAACAAATGAACGGTCACGGATCACAACAAATGACCGGTCACAGATCACACAACAAATGACCGGTCACGGATAACACAACAAATGACCGGTCACAGATCACAACAAATGACTGGTCATGGATCACAACAAATGACCGGTCACGGATCACAACAAATGACTGGTCACAGATCACACAACAAATGACCGGTCACGGATCACAACAAATGACCGGTCACAGATCACACAACAAATGACCGGTCACGGATCACAACAAATGATTGGTCATGGATCACAACAAATGACTGGTCATGGATCACAACAAATGACTGGTCATGGATAACACAACAAATGACTGGTCACGGATCACAACAAATGATTGGTCATGGATCACAACAAATGACTGGTCACGGATCACAACAAATGAATGGTCACAGATCACACAACAAATGAATGGATCACACAACAAATGACCAGTCACAGATCACACAACAAATGACTGGTCATGGATCACAACAAATGATTGGTCATGGATCACAACAAATGACTGGTCACAGATCACAACAAATGACCAGTCACAGATCACACAACAAATGACTGGTCATGGATAACACAACAAATGACCAGTCACAGATCACACAACAAATGACCAGTCACGGATCACAACAAATGATTGGTCATGGATCACAACAAATGACTGGTCACGGATCACAACAAATGACCAGTCACAGATCACACAACAAATGACCGGTCATGGATCACAACAAATGACCGGTCATGGATCACAACAAATGACCGGTCATGGATCACAACAAATGACCAGTCACAGATCACACAACAAATGACTGGTCATGGATAACACAACAAATGACCGGTCATGGATGGGTGGGTAATCTGACTTCAATGACATGAAAAAGCAATCTTTTGGCTAACAAGATTAATGATAGCTAATTAAGACAGATTCTAAAAACGAAACAATGCAAGATGTATATAGTAACAAATTTATCAAAACCTTTTCTTGTATTTCCATAATTTGGTGAAACTGCATTAATATAAGACAGTGATTTACACCAGGGACAGAGCACTGAACACACTATCACTATCATCTGTTTTCTAACACTTCCATCCCAAAAAAACCACCCTGAATCCCTGAATTAGCTTCAAAGCACTAAACACACCATCACTATCATCTATTTTCTAACACCACCACCCCAAAAAACACCCCGCATCCCTGAATTAAAGCTTCAAAGTAATACTGGACCAATAGAATATAGAGGTAGTATTACAGCATAAAGAGACCCCAAAGCAAAAGCTTATATTGGTAACTAAATATGTATCAAATAGCAAGCCAAAAAATCCTCTGCATCAGAGATTACCCCTCCCCTTTTCCCCTCCTCAAAACTAAACCTGTCTTGTCCATGCATGGTTACTAATTGTTCAGTGGACAGGGGAGGACAGAGTGATGGATTAGATAACTATACATACTAACAGTGTCCCCCCCCCCCCCCCCCACACCCACCGAGTATAATTTATCAATAACTTACATTGTGCTCACAACATGCAGCCTTCTGACATTAGAGTAATATATCTTGTCATAGAATATGTTCATTCCTAATTCAGACTTCAAAATGTAGTACCTAATGTACATGTATATACAAGAAATGCCAAAACAAAAGATTTTTACACAACCATTAAACATAATAAAGCAAGAATTGCTTTAAGTATGTTTAGAATGCAGCAACAATAATACGATATAATTGATCATGTACATTTCTACATTGCATCCAATGAAAATCAATCTTATAGTAAGTATCATATGGCAAACTACAAAATATATAATTTAACCACCCCCCTCCACCCCACCTCTCCAAAAGGAGCATTTGGTATAGTTATGAGCATTGTCGCAAGCAACACCTATTGTCACCGTTTACACTACAAGGTAAGGTAGGTACTAACGAACTCAGTAACCATGGCTAGCGATGATGAGTTACGAGTGGCTTATACAGAAATAAATGTAGAATGAGTCCAACAAAACAAGATCAGAAGACAAACTGACGGACTTAAAACATACAAAACATTAGTCTATACTTGTAAATGGCAAAGAGGGGGAGTGTAATGGTCTCAAAGAGGGAGAGTGTAATGGTCTCAAAGAGGGGGAGAGTAATGGTCTCAAAGAGGGGGAAAGTAATGGTCTCAAAGTGAGGGAGAGTAATGGTCTCAAAGAGGGGGAGAGTAATGGTCTCAAAGTGGGGTAGAGTAATGGTCTTAAAGAGGGGGAGAGTAATGGTCTCAAAGAGAGGAAATGTAATGGTCTCAAAGTGAGGGAGAGTAATGGTCTCAAAGTGAGGGAGTGTAATGCTCTTAAAGAGAAGGACAGTAATGGTCTCAAAGTGAGGGAGAGTAATGGTCTCAAAGAGGGGGAGTGTAATGGTCTCAAAGTGAGGGAGTGTAATGGTCTTAAAGTGAGGAAGTGTAATGGTCTTAAAGAGAAGGAGAGTAATGGTCTCAAAGTGAGGGAGAGTAATGGTCTCAAAGAGGGGGAAAGTAATGGTCTCAAAGTGAGGGAGAGTAATGGTCTCAAAGAGGGGGAGAGTAATGGTCTCAAAGTGGGGGAGAGTAATGGTCTTAAAGAGGGGGAGAGTAATGGTCTTAGAGAGGGGGAATGTAATGGTCTCAAAGTGAGGGAGAGTAATGGTCTCAAAGTGAGGGAGAGTAATGGTCTCAAAGAGGGGGAGTGTAATGGTCTCAAAGTGAGGGAGTGTAATGGTCTTAAAGTGAGGAAGTGTAATGGTCTTAAAGAGAAGGAGAGTAATGGTCTCAAAGTGAGGGAGAGTAATGGTCTCAAAGTGAGGGAGTGTAATGGTCTTAAAGTGAGGGAGTGTAATGGTCTTAAAGGGAAGGAGAGTAATGGTCTCAAAGAGGGGGAGTGCAATGGTCTCAAAGAGGGGGAGTGTAATGGTCTTAAAGGGAAGGAGAGTAATGGTCTCAAAGTGAGGGAGAGTAATGGTCTTAAAGGGAAGGAGAGTAATGGTTTCAAAGAGGGGGAGTGTAATGGTCTCAAAGTGGGGGAGAGTAATGGTCTCAAAGTGAGGGAGTGTAATGGTCTTAAAGAGGGGGAGTGTAATGGTCTTAAAGTGAGGGAGAGTAATGGTCTCAAAGTGTACATTGTAAAGTACTTGTTTATTGTGTGTATGACTAGAAGCTTGTTGACAAAACAGCATTACCCTTTTAGTGAGATCTTATTATCAAGCCTACAAAGAAAGAAAGGCACCAAATTACCTGTGTTACATGTGGTGATTCTCCATTCACAGGGCAGAGGTCAAAATACAGTATCATATGATACGACATTTGGATCACGCCCTCGTCCTTTTCCGTAACCGGTAAGAAGACTCGGACGTGTCATCCAGAGGCGTGCTTCTGGCGAAGAAATGCATCAAATCGATGCATTTCTTCGCCGGAAGCGTGCCTCTGGATGAGGTTAAAATGCCAGAACTGAATCCCTGTATAATGTGTTATTTAGATTTTCACCGCAGATTCAGTTTTGGTATCATATAACGTCTTATTCACTCTAATACATAAACATATAAGCGGAAATTTATCGTATTAGAATGCCTTAGGTATGTATGATATCTTGGATGCATCTGAAAGCTCGCATTTCATATTGTAACGTATGACTGTGACGTCATAGTTGAATTTGTGTATATATGGCAACAGACTACGATGGCGTCGATCCACATACGAGGTTCATTTACTGTTACGGAAATAGCCGAGTAGTTACGATTGACGATACAATTCTCCATTCACAGGTCAGAGGTCAAAATACAGTATTATACATTATTATATAGCTAATAAATAGTCTATTATAAAATCTGCGTAAAATCTAGAGAATGTTAGTGTTCAATATCCTGAGAATTTATTGAATGCTAACTTTACATTGCGTAAATTGTATGCGCCCGAAATATTCCGAGTATGAGCGTTCAATATTGACGTTACTGTAACGACGTAAATAAGCCAAAATGGCAGACGACGGTCCTCCGAATCTGACAGAGCCAGTATTTGATATTTACTTAAGCAAAATGTTTTACTGTACATAAATTATGATGTTCCCATTTACAAAATCAGTTTGCTTCATGCATTAATGACGGGTTAAATATTGAACAGTTAAGAAATGCATGCTGTTATTGCACAGCTGCACCTTCACCTTAGATGCCAATATTGATGAATTCTCGTCTATTTTGGAGTAGTTTGAGTGAAAAAGGAATGTAATTTAACAACTAAATACTTTAGCTATATAATGAAAGGGTTATTGAACTTATGTAGGTGAATATTGGCACTCTTTGGCTGTCAAAATGCACTCGCAAGCTCGTGCAATTTTACAGCCAACTCGTGCCAATATTCACCAATATAAGTTCAATAACCCTATAATACGATTCTCCATTCACAGGTCAGAGGTCAAAATACAGTATCATACAATACGATTCTCCGTTCACGGGTCAGAGGTTAAAATACAATATCATACAATACGATTCTCCATTCACAGGGCAGAAGTAAAAATAATCTGTGCATTTATTATACATGTAATATCAAGAGCTTGTATGTGGCTGTGACAATCAGATATCTATATAGTGATATATACAAGCTGTGACAATCAGATATCTGTATAGTGATATATACAAGCTGTGACAATCAGATATCTATATAGTGATATATACAAGCTGTGACAATCAGATATCTATATAGTGATATATACAAGCTGTGACAATCAGATATCTATATAGTGATATATACAAGCTGTAAATGAGACAATCAGATATCTGTAGTGACATCTACAAGTTGTGAATGAGACAGTCAGATATCTGTAGTAACACTGTGATGACAGACATCTGACAGATGTACTGTACAGTTTCTAATTGGTTACTAACCTTCACTAACTTAATCAATATTAATAACTACATACAGGGTATTTATTGATCACACGGTCATGTGACCACTGTACTTTAATTCTCATCTGATAATATCCAATTTTTATCATTGTTTCTTAATTCAGATTAAAGTAGTGGCTTCATAATTGTACAAAAAACTTCCCTGTAAGTATTAGAAGCTGTTTAATTCGATTCGCCTCATTGGAATGTTGTTGCTTCATGTAAAATATTTATTTTGTCTTAATATACTGCATCATTAGTCATGCCAAACTGCATAAAAAATCCTTTTACATGGTTTCCCTATTTATCTCCAGTACAAAGGAAAAAAATTCCTCATACCTAAACCATTTGGCACTCATCCATCAATGATCGAGCACTGAGGCAGTCTGTATTTAAAAACAGTGAGATTGTGTGAATACACAAATGACCCAATACACAAAAAGTGTTAAAAACACTTCTAAGTGGCCGCAAAGTAAACAAAGAAACTGGTCACTTACCTAGATAAACCAGCACTGGGTGGGAAAGGTGAATGGTCTCTCCAGTTCTCACTTCCTCACTTCAGCAAAGAGTTTCTCACCGGAGGTTCCCCCTGGGTTACCCCACTGCCACATTCACTGACCAGCAGTCATAAAAATTGGCACAATCAGGCTCATACATCTAGCATATGTTAATAGTAACAATATACTGGTTCAGTGCTTGGCAGGGCTGTCTAGAAAACAAATAATATTTGCAGTGTCCAGTAATCTCACAATAATAATGCAAGGGCCATTAGCATGATGAATCCAACACCCTATCAGTACTGCTATAATGAGAGGCCAGTTCCACCAAATATAATTCCATAACACCTGGCTTTATAAATACACGCAATAGATCAATACATATCCCCACAACAGGATAATGCATATTCAGGATTAATTTTGCCCTTGGTGGACATTATCATTCACTGGTTTTGATGGACATTTTAAGGAGAAAACTTCACATCTTACAGTCAATCAGTAATGTAAACACATTCTACTAATTGCTTCAAGAGCTAAGGTAAATAAATGAAAAAAAATAAATTGTAATTAAAAATAGATTGACTTAAATTCAAATAGTAATTTTTACTTTAAAATCTAATTTAAAAAAAAAAAATTCAAACCAACTAAACCATTTATATGGCCTTTCTTAGGAGGGAATACACAAAGGTGTTTGACCTATTCCTATCTCGATTTACCAGGTTAATCAGCCACACAGGCTTTGTCGAGGACTCTCTATTTACGGAGGACTCTCTCTATTTACCGAGTCGTATGGAGGTTGTTGGCATAGTTCTGTGTTACTTAACACCAGCGATTCCAGGAGTGACCTCCCTGACCTCTCTCAGTCCACTGACCACTTGGTCCGTCTGGCTAATTTTCTCAACACTTGTACTCCAAAAAGTCTGGTCTCCTAGAAGATAATGACAAATTGTGTTCATGTGTCATTCACATGCAAAGCTCACAGGCCATAAATGATAACTTATGGATTTTGAAGCTGTTTGGGAACTTTACTTTAACATCAATTTATAAGCTTTAAGTATGTTTTCAGCCAGCCGCAAAAATATTGATTTAATACTTGACTTTTCATTAAATTCAAGGGGTTTACATTTTACAACAGACGTCAACATTTGCGGATAAATCTTAAAAGATTGCGGTGCATGTACTTTAATTTCAAATGTGAAAAATAACAAAGTAAACAGTTTTCTATTTCTTTGAAATTGTCCACGAAAATGCATTGCTGTAATCAGAGTAGACCTGGCCGGTCCACTCCCAAATCTTACCTCTAGACCCAGCCAGTCCACTCCCAAATCTTACCTCGGCCTGTCCACTCCCAAATATTACCCCTAGACCCGGCCGGTCCCCTCCCAAATCTTACCTTGGCCGGTCCACTCCCAAATCTTACCTCGATCTAGACCCAACCAGTCCACTACCAAATCTTATCTCCCCTTTTTTTCATTTTATTTGATGCTCATGCTCTTTCACTGCATCGCTTACAAAAATGAAACCTGTTCTACAATAGTGAAGGATACTTTCTGGACTCCCGCTACAATATTTTTTAAATTATTCTTATTACCCCCTTTGAGGTAGATCAACTTTTAAAATCTTCCTAATTTTCCCCATCTGCAATTGCTTAGTGCATATTTGCCTGAATATTGTGCTGTTTTTCTTCTGAAGAAGTTTTATCCTGATGTCCTTATGTTAGCTGGAGACCATAAAATGAGAAAATACCCTGAACTTGGTAAAATCACACAAATACTTCATATACATTTCCAGTCATATTATTATGTAATCTCCGTAATATGCTATTGGCTTAATGATATCAATATTCTGTGCATAAGTATTATAAAGATCAATTTGAAAATTAGACTGAAACAATTATTCTCTCTTTATGGTCATGAAGCCAACACAAATTATAGTTATAACTTGGACAAATATATCCAACCCCTTATTTACCAGTGACCTTGACTTTAGCAAAATGACCTTGGTTCAGGATCAGAACATACTGCTTGGTCATAAGCAAGCTTCGTACCAAGTATCATCAGAACCTTTAATATTTCTCAGTTACAAAGCCAAGGCTTGGACATACTTTGGTCAAATGACCTTGTTCAAGGTCACAATACATTGCCTGGTCATTACAACCTTTGCAGCAAACATCAGTTAAATGCTCAGATGTAAAGAGCGGTTCATCTATATCCCCACCTAAGTGGCCAAACCCCTAATAGGTTACAAGTTTCAAAATTTTCATACAGATCTCCATGCTCATTATAACAATACACCCAATTATCAGCAAGATGTTCAAGAATAAAAACAGTTTTCAGAGATTAAGACCTCCACCCTGGGCCTGAACCTGAGGTTGAGGGGCCTCAAGTTTCAAAATTTAGAGTTCAAGCTCATCATAACTACACACCAAACTTTATGTTTGATATTCAGATAGAAGACATTTTTTAAAGATTTTACTTATTTTCCACACAGAACCACCCTGGAGATTGAATCTCTGACTCTGGGGTCATGTATTTCACAACTTCGGTAGCGGTCTCTGCGGATTGCGCTCAATATTATTACATAGATGATACATATCTATAATTGAGACTAATTTGTTTGCTAGGTTTAATAATACAGAAGATTTTTAAACATTTAATGCATCTTCATCATGGAGTCAGCATAGCCCCACCCTGATGCCTGACCCACCATGACTTTTTCAAATTCTGGTAGAGGACTCCATGCTCAATATTACCACAGAGAAACAGCTAACACCAAATTAAGAGCTGGGGACAAACAATTTTGATTTATCATATACATACATGTATATGTAATTCCTTACATCCAAATAAGTAATATGTTTTAAAACTACAGGGAATAAAAATTACTTTGCCTGTATATAAGACTATGCTATTTGTTTGCAAGTAGATTTTTCATGCATTTATATAAATATAGCCTGAATCCCTGACCCAAGGGGAATCTGAAATTAATTTAAAATTATGGTAGAGGTTTCTTCTAAATATAACTACTGGTATGAAACTGTTTCTATATGTTCAGGTTTTTAAACATTTAATGGATCCAAATAACCCCTTCCGTGGGGATCCATTTAACTCTTCTTTTTTTGGATCCATAGAACCCTTCCCTTGGGGATCCATATAACCCTTCCCTTGGGGATTCATATAACCCTTCCCTTGGGATCCATATAACCTTTCCCTTGGGGATCCATATAACCCTTCCCTTGGGATCCATATAACCTTTCCCTTGGGGATCCATATAACCCTTCTCTTGGGATCCATATAACCTTTCCCTTGGGGATTCATATAACCCTTCCCTTGGGGATCCATATAACCATTCCCTTGGGGATCCATATAATCTTTCCCTTGGGGATCCATATAACCCTTCTCTTGGGGATCCATATAACCCTTCCCTTGGGATCCATATAACCTTTCCCTTGGGGATCCATATAACCCTTCCCTTGGGGATCCATATAACCCTTCTCTTGGGATCCATATAACCTTTCCCTTGGGGATCCATATAACCCCTCCCTTGGGGATCCATATAACTCTTCCCTTGGGGATCCATATAACCTTTCCCTTGGGGATTCATATAACTCTTCCCTTGGGGATCCATATAACCCTTCTCTTGGGATCCATATAACCCTTCCCTTGGGGATCCATATAACTCTTCCCTTGGGGATCCATATAACCCTTCCCTTGGGGATCCATATAACCTTTCCCTTGGGGATCCATATAACCCCTCCCTTGGGGATCCATATAACCTTTCCCTTGGGGATCCATATAACTCTTCCCTTGGGGATCCATATAACCCTTCTCTTGGGATCCATATAACCCCTCCCTTGGGGATCCATATAACCCCTCCCTTGGGGATCCATATAACCTTTCCCTTGGGGATCCATATAACTCTTCCCTTGGGGATCCATATAACCCTTCTCTTGGGATCCATATAACCCTTCCCTTGGGGATCCATATAACTCTTCCCTTGGGGATCCATATAACCCTTCCCTTGGGGATCCATATAACCTTTCCCTTGGGGATCCATATAACCCCTCCCTTGGGGATCCATATAACCCCTCCCTTGGGGATCCATATAACCTTTCCCTTGGGGATCCATATAACTCTTCCCTTGGGGATCCATATAACCCTTCTCTTGGGATCCATATAACCCTTCCCTTGGGGATCCATATAACCCTTCTCTTGGGATCCATATAACCTTTCCCTTGGGGATCCATATAACCCTTCTCTTGGGATCCATATAACCTTTCCCTTGGGGATCCATATAACCCCTCCCTTGGGGATCCATATAACCCCTCCCTTGGGGATCCATATAACCTTTCCCTTGGGGATCCATATAACTCTTCCCTTGGGGATCCATATAACCCTTCCCTTGGGGATCCATATAACCTTTCCCTTGGGGATCCATATAACCCCTCCCTTGGGGATCCATATAACCTTTTCCTTGGGGATCCATATAACTCTTCCCTTGGGGATCCATATAACCCTTCTCTTGGGATCCATATAACCCCTCCCTTGGGGATCCATATAACCCCTCCCTTGGGGATCCATATAACCTTTCCCTTGGGGATCCATATAACCTTTCCCTTGGGGATTCATATAACTCTTCCCTTGGGGATCCATATAACCCTTCCCTTGGGGATCCATATAACTCTTCCCTTGGGGATCCATATAACCCTTCCCTTGGGGATCCATATAACCTTTCCCTTGGGGATCCATATAACCCCTCCCTTGGGGATCCATATAACCTTTTCCTTGGGGATCCATATAACTCTTCCCTTGGGGATCCATATAACCCTTCTCTTGGGATCCATATAACCCCTCCCTTGGGGATCCATATAACCCCTCCCTTGGGGATCCATATAACCTTTCCCTTGGGGATCCATATAACTCTTCCCTTGGGGATCCATATAACCCTTCTCTTGGGATCCATATAACCCTTCCCTTGGGGATCCATATAACCCTTCTCTTGGGATCCATATAACCTTTCCCTTGGGGATCCATATAACCCTTCTCTTGGGATCCATATAACCCTTCCCTTGGGGATCCATATAACTCTTCCCTTGGGGATCCATATAACCCTTCTCTTGGGATCCATATAACCTTTCCCTTGGGGATCCATATAACCCTTCCCTTGGGGATCCATATAACCTTTCCCTTGGGGATCCATATAACCCCTCCCTTGGGAATCCATATAACCTTTCCCTTGGGGATCCATATAACTCTTCCCTTGGGGATCCATATAACCCTTCTCTTGGGATCCATATAACCCCTCCCTTGGGGATCCATATAACCCCTCCCTTGGTGATCCATATAACCTTTCCCTTGGGGATCCATATAACCCTTCTCTTGGGATCCATATAACCCTTCCCTTGGGGATCCATATAACCCTTCTCTTGGGATCCATATAACCTTTCCCTTGGGGATCCATATAACCCTTCTCTTGGGATCCATATAACCCTTCCCTTGGGGATCCATATAACTCTTCCCTTGGGGATCCATATAACCCTTCTCTTGGGATCCATATAACCTTTCCCTTGGGGATCCATATAACCCCTCCCTTGGGGATCCATATAACCTTTCCCTTGGGGATCCATATAACCCCTCCCTTGGGGATCCATATAACCTTTCCCTTGGGGATCCATATAACCTTTCCCTTGGGGATCCATATAACCTTTCCCTTGGGGATCCATATAACCTTTCTCTTGGGGATCCATATAACTCTTCCCTTGGGGATCCATATAATTCTTCCCTGGGATATGAACCCTTGACCCTGGGGCTAAGAATTTCACAACTGGCAAAAATCTTCATGCTCCTTGCTACTATGAACACAATTTTCTTTCAGATGCCTAGAACTAAAGAAGGAGAATTTTGGTTAATTTCAAATACCAAAATCAGTTGACCTCTACCATAGAAAAAAAAAACAACCTTGAAATTTGTATAGAATATACAAGATGTTCACAGGTAAACTGCAATATCCAAATAGTTCTGATAAACAATGATAGCGAGAGAAAAAATCTTTATTAGGTAACGAAATGTCCAGTGGTGTAAGTTATTACTATAATGTTGTGAGAAAATAAATAAAACTGCTGGATATATATTTATTTTTCATGGGCTACAAATAAAGCAAATAAAGAGGGCTTTGCTCTGCCTGATGGTTTTCATATCATGATTTTGCTTTAAAGAATTAGCTAGAATTTCACTGTTTGTACAATTTTAAAATGCATGCAACTGCTTAAACCCATCCATGTCCACCTTTTCCATATTCCACACCGAATTGATTTGCATGGTCTACAAGTTTCTAGGGGAGAGGCTTGTAAACAGTTTGTATGTAGTTAATGACATGCATGGTCTATGAATTTCTTGGGGCAGGACTTGAATGGTCTGCACATTTCTATAGACATGGCTTGATCTTGCACGAAACAATTTTTTTGCACAAAACGGTTTGCACAGAATGCTGAGTGATTGCACAGAACAATGGATGGTTTGTACAGAACAATGAATGGTTTGTACAGAACAATGAATGGTTTGCACAGAACAATGAATGGTTTGCAGGACAGAATGTTGAACGGTTTGCACAGAACAATGAATGGTTTGCACAGAACAATGAACGGTTTGCACAGAACAATGAATGGTTTGCACAGAATGCTGAACGGTTTGCACAGAACAATGAATGGTTTGCACAGAACAATGAATGGTTTGTACAGAATGCTGAGCGATTGCACAGAACAATGAATGGTTTGTACAGAATGCTGAGCGATTGCACAGAACAATGAATGGTTTGTACAGAATGCTGAGCTATTGCACAGAACAATGAATGGTTTGTACAGAATACTTTGGATGTGTAGTAGCAAGCTTCAGGGTCAGTATTTTTACAGACTTCAGGGTTTGTATATTTACAGGGTCAGTACTTTTTTACAGGCTTCTGGGTCTGAATTTTACAGGCTTCAGGGTCTGTTATATTTTTAACAGGTTTTAGCCCCATCCTTAGTGCCCTATAAGGACAATGGCCATAAAATTCAAAATCCCCCCCAATCCTTTGCAGGTAGAAGTAGTGGAGGGAGAAAGGAGAAATAACTACCATTAAATAAGCTACCATTAAATAACAAACTGAGTTATCTCTCTTTTAACATAACCTTGTGGCTGTGTATTTTAAGTTCATGATAAAAAGACCTTAAAAATAAATTCCCTTTTAAAGTTAATTACAAGGGGCCAAAAAGCCTTATTGGTCACCTGAGTACTTGTTAAAAGCATCATTAATCCCAAGGGCTATGAAATCTAGAAAAAAATGTCCTGTTCTGAATATCTTAGCTAAATTCTAATATTTGACAAGTGTATAAACTTAAAACTTCAAAGCCCTCAAAAGTGCATACACTGATGAAAGGTTTTACATAATATAATATATATGTATTAACATCAAACAACATGACTAAGTTAGACCCATCCTAGAGTCAAAACCCTGGGGTTGCCAACTTCACCATTTTTTTGTACATCATTTCCTGCTATTCCTAACATTTTAAACTTTATAAGTAAACTTAAAAGAATATCATTATAATAATTTTGGTACCACTCTGAAACCAAACCCTTATCCCCTTGGATCATGAAATTTACAATTTTGGTAAAGGACTACTTACTCCTTCTAAATATCCATTTAGTTTCAATTTAGTATCAATAACATTAAATCAAATATTATTTGTGAAAAACGAAGATAATGAACAGTGATCAATCTCATAATTCCTATAAGCATTTACAAAATAGAGAGTTGGACAAACATGGACCCCCGGATATACTAGAGGTGGGATCAGGTGCCTAGAAGGAGTAAGCATCCCCTGTTGTTTTGCACATATATCGTCGACTGCCCTATTTCGGTGACTGACCAGAATCTGTGACCTTTTGTTTACGTGTGCGCATTGTCGTTTCCGGGTGTAGATTGCGTCATCAATTTCGCCGTAATGTTTACAAACATATATATACACGTCTTCAATTTTTTTCCTAAAATGAACTATAGAAGGAGAGTATGCAAAAAACCAACACGAGCACCCCAAAAATAAGCCAATTTACTTATTCCTTTTTCAAGCAAACCTTCAAATTGATATAAAGTATACCAAAGGTCTAGAATTCTACACTATATTGTTTTATTCATTGACGTTTAGTTGCACATACGTTTTTTAACAGTTACAAACTTTTGGTAAACCTATATTTTAACAATGGTCACCAAAATAGGTGACGTCACCGGTTTAGGAGCACAAAGTGACATGGTTTTTGTTATCCCTAAGGTCACCGAACCTGGTCAGTCGATGATACACTATATATCAAGTTTCCAGGGGCGTAGCTTCGTTAGGCTAAAGTAGGCACGTGCCTACACATTTTTTCCTTTATTTTCAAAACACATTTTTGTCCATAAATGTTTGCAAAATAAACATATATATATTTCTAGTATTTAAAATCGGATATAAAATTATCATTCCGTAGGACCTTTTCTTTTTATAATGTATTCTACATAATGTTTATATAATTTTTTCTAAACTTTGGTGATCACAATGACTCGCTCTCGAACTTAACAGTTTGAATTTTTTAAAAGTTGTACAATATTTACAGTCTATTGCAATCATTTTGATGCTCAGAGTAGTGCAAACGAGTCCTAATATTTTAAAAATTTTCTCGGGGGTGACCTGCGACCCCTATCCCCAGCGAGGCGGGGCCACCCCTACTATATCTACCCCCTTCAGTTTCATCACGCGTGCCTAAACATTGAAACAGTCCTAGCTACGCCCCTGGTTTGGCCCCACCCTGGAGATAGATTTAGCCCTCAGCCATGGGGTCAGAACTCCTACCCCAGGGATCATGAAATTTAAAAATTTGGTAGAGGCCTTCCTGCTCTAGATCTACGTCACTATGCATTCTATTAAAACAGCAAAAAATCGCAAAATTAAGCTCAAAATTGATCATTTTCACTTTAAGTTATAGGCCTAACGCACTTTTTTCGTGTAATCTGTTTCGTTTCGTTCGTTAAGTTTCGTTTCGGTAGATGTCGGTCGACCATAGCAAAGGGGAAATAACTTCATTGAAAAGTCTCAGAAATGTTATGTGCTCTTAAGGAAAGTCCGTGCTTTTACGTATCCGGTTTTAAATTTTAAACACGGACTATAGAAAGTTCTAGTTATAACTTCTTTCAAATTGTTTGATGTTTGTAGTTTACGAGAACTGTTGAGTCAAAAGCATCTTCAGATATATTTACCATGAATTATTATAGTTTCAAGTCCTCACTAGCTCCAATGGTACAAAGCAATGTAATACATATGTATCTACATTGGACTCTAAAAGGCTCATATCTTGCAATCTAAGCCTGAACAAGTTAAAATCATACATATGCGTGACCCTCACAGTAGAATTCAAACTGTTTTTAGTGAGTTTGTGTTTGGTTCAAAGAAACCCAGAATTATAAATCCTCAGAAAATCATCAGCAAAGTTGTTGAATATTTGAACTCTTCTTCACAAGTACTTTCAAGAAACAAAATTATTTGTACATGAGCTGTAGTTGCTAGAATCTACATATATGTTACACTATATTTATGTTTTCTATAAGTATGAGATAGCATGTATGTATTTTTATGTATGATATTATTGATAGCCAAAAAAAAAAAAGAAAGAATAACACACCAAAAAAATTGTGAGAAAATATATATATATATTGTTATATTCTGTTAATCTTGATTTTAATACTGTATTTGCTATTACAATTTACTATTTTCAAAGTGTGCAAAGATTAATTGTAAAACTTAAATTTAAAAATGGGGGTTTACGTATTCAACAGTGATTGGGATAAGCACGCGCCCTGCGCCATAGTCGCATTAAATCAAAGAATGGCGCATAGAATATTGAAACACTGCGCCGTTGTGGCGCACATCGTCGATATACCTAGTTTGAGCTTTTCCCCACTGACGTCGTAGATATTCAAACTTTTTAACTTTTGAGCTGATCCCCCACTAAATCTATATAGATTAAGTGCTTGAAAAATCTTTATCGCTGTTAAGGTCTCAAACTACCAGAAAATGGAGGAAAATTCGCCTCCATGAGGCCATTTTTTTAATTTACCATGGCAACCAATTTTTTCACATAATGTATATGCATCTTGAAAGTACACATATGAAAGATTTTGAAGGTCCATGATGACACCTGCTGCTAGCCTGGTAATGGGTTGAAATACACTCAAGCACCTGTCATCCTGAGAGTAAAATGTCACCAAAAATGACGATAATCGACCCATTTTCAAACCCTTGTGATTCCCAAAAAAAAATTTGCACAGTATAATAACAGGTTTCAACTTTTAGCAAAAATCCTAACATTTCCAACAAGGCCAAATTTGCAATAGGGTTCTTGATTCCTTTTCGAGATATTTTGCATCAAAAATGTATCATGCTGTTTTCAACTTACCATTTAAAGTGAAAGTAGAAGTACCCATCTACAAGTCAAACTCTCCTACATCTCACAGTCAGTTTCGAATCCCATTAAAAGGCACCAGATCAATGTAGAATGGTCACCTCCCTATATTAATACAGATATCAACTACAATGAAACCATTTAAATTCTATAAAATACTCTTTTAACATATTTACATTTTAACCCTGGTCACTTTAGTTTTGTATTGGCAATTCGCCAGGTATATTGAGACTTAATGCTTTAGTAATAGTTCAACTTTACGTTCTTTTAAGCGCAAGTATGACTTAGATTTCCTCAGTGTCTAATCAAACAGTAAAAAGTTATCTGATTGGTTAATACCGTTAAATTGCAATTTCAATGTGCACAGACTGGAGATGCCACGGAAAAAAATTCTTAAGCCCAACAAAGGGCAAACTTACATTAATTTTCGCCTTAATGATCAGCCAATACTGGCAGTAGACAATGCAGGAGCAGAAGGAGATGATGACGCGGACAATCACGATGAGAATCCTTACTTTAACAAAACGTAAATTGAACACAAATAATAAAACTAAAGTTATCCACGGTATTACAGTCTGTCAGCAGTGTTTAGATTATAATTTACTGGTCTCTCGGACTTGTCATTTTAAAATGTCTCATAAAAATTTTAATTTGGCGCATTCATTTTAGAAATATCACATTGACAATAGCTGGTAACGCGCCATTGTCACATTAAGCAATTTGCTTATCCCAATCATTGATTCAAGATACCATTTTGCAGGGTGGGTGTAAATGTAGTCCGGGACATATGTCCCGGGACATATGTCCCGTGATGTCCGATATTGATATTCGCCGATTTAACGTTTTATGTTAGTTTTTCTTTAAATATCTTACTAAATGTGTTTTAAGACAATCACCAAGTGTCTTCATTGTGAATTTGATGTATGAAAATTCCCTAATTATTTGATAAATGACTTTTATTTATTCTTTTGGGTGTAAAAGTAGTCCCGAAAATTTTACAAATAAAACGCATTTCCGGTTTTTGTTTTCGCCTTGTTTATGCACAAAACATTTATAACCTTTACGTAGTGTGTCCTGTTGATAATCATAAGACACCCTTATTTCTAGTCATTTTGTTTGATTAAACAAATTAATCTGATAAACGGTTTTAGTAAATTTAGTATAAATCTTACACACTTTTAATAATATTGAAGAGAAAATTTCAAATATTCATATTCATATTCGCTTCAAAATGATACATGTAAATATATTCCATAGAGAGGACAGCTGAATATTCAACAAGACATATCTTTTCATTATTTATTGACCTATTATTACTCATAATATTTTGAATATACCAATTATAATCAAACTTTCTTACTAAACGTACTCTTTAAAACACTTGCCTAGCTATTCATAAAACGGGTTCAAACTGTCACCTTGTTCCGGTTTTATTTTTACACTCTTTCGTATCGGATCAACCATCGAAGCGATGTCCCATAGAAAGAAGGACGAGCATTCATATAACAAGTGGAATATTTAATAAATCTTTTTGTTGTGATATAAAACAATATCCAAGCAAAATCAACAGACAAATAAAACACATTAAAACTTTATTTTAATTATGAACAAGGCAGAAACAAAAACCGGAAATGCGTTTTCTTCGTAAAATTTTCGGGACTACTTTTACACCCAAAAGAATAAATAAAAGTCATTTATTAAATAATTAGGGAATTTTCATACACCAAATTCACAATGAAGACACTTGGTGTTGTCTTAAAACACATTTAGTAAGATATTTAACGAAAAACTAACATAAAACGTTAAATCGGCGAATATCAATATTGGACATCGCGGGACATATGTCCCGGGACATATGTCCCGGACTACATTTACACCCACCCCATTTTGCAAAATATCTCTGGTCAACTATGGTAAAATATATTTTTTTTTTGTTAACCTTAGATATAATTCTAAATATTTTTAAAGAAAAACTGGCATGTAAACAATTTAGATTTTGAGAATTTTTCAAAATTGCGATATTCTGTGATTTTTTTCTGAAGGATGTGATCAGATTAAACAGCAGTTGTGTATGTTTTCAATCGAATATCTTTAAAAATTCTCTCAGTAAATGAATAGCTATTGGTTTTTATATATTATAGCTTAATGTTATGTGCTTTGGTGCATATTTTTAATAAAACATGAGATCATGCATCCTTGTGTTAAAATTTGGCTTTTGCATTTGGGGGTATATGTGCTCTGTAGCACATAGTATAAAAATAAACCCGCAAAGGTATGTCTAATATGGGTTTTTTAGTTAGTTTAAGAGTTGTTAAAGTTATTTAAATGAAAAAAAAAAATTTGATTGACAGAAAATTCTAATAGTATTTACCTACCTTATCGTCTGCACCACAAGGCTCCTTTCGCTGTCTGCAGCTGTCAGATAAGTCGAACTAAAACAAAGTCGACCATTATTTAAAAGTCGGACTAACTAAGTTGGACTTTAACAAATTCGGACAAAAACTCTTGATTGATTGATTGTTTGTTTTATGTCCCGTTGAGAATTTCTCGAGTACCTGTAAAATGCGAAACAAAACGAAACGACATCTACCGAAACGAAACGAAACCTAACGAACGAAACGAAACAGATTAAGCTACAAAACTATTTTAACCATTTAATCTTTTTTAACATCTTTTTTAAATGTTAACATTAAATCTTCTCAGGCCCCTGTGTACGAAAGCCTATTAGGATCAAACTATGGGGGAAAATACCAGGAATGCATTGCGGTTACGGGGGGGGGGGGGGCACTTTATAAGGCTGGGGTCGCCTTGAGGCCCCCAATGGGTCCAGGTGGTGGTGGCCCCCCCAGATAGCAGCACATCGTTGGCCCAATCTTTCCTTATGGTTGTATTATTTGTGTTGGGTTAACTTCATTGGGCCAACGGTGGTCTAACATTGAATATTGACAGTTGGCGATGTATAGTGGGGCCAACGTTGGGCTAACTGTTGGCGTAATATCATAAAACTGTTGTAGTGAGAGAGAACATTTATAGGGTGATTGGCATCGGCCTTAAGTTGGCCCAACACATCCTTTCTGGCTAAGCACCATGGGTAGTCAGTATCCGGGTTACTTAGGGTATATAGCGTCCACGCCATTTTCCTTGTGATCATGAGTATGGAGCGCCAAATTAACATACTCAAATAATTGAAGATATCTTCAATTATTTGAAGATATCATCAATTCAATTATTGCTCTCTTTAATTGAATTAATGCGCGCATTAAATCAATTATTGCTCTCATCAAATGAATTAATGCGCGCTTCAATTCAATTATTGCTCTCATCAATTGAATTAATGCGCGCAATTAATGGGAGCAATAATTGATTTAATGCGCGCATTTATTCAATTATTGCTCTCTTCAATTCAACTGATGCTCTCATCAATTGAATTAATGAAAGCAATAATAGATTTGATGCGCGCATTAATTCAATTGATGAGAGCATCAATTTCGTAGAAATATTGCTCGCAATAATTGATTTTAGAGCTCGGTATAAATAATTTGATGATCTCTTTAATTCAACTGAAGATATCTTTAATTATTTACAATGCTTTTGTATAAGGGATTAATGCGCGCATCAATTCTTTTAAAGAGAGCAACAATTCAATTAAAGATATCATTAATTCAATTGTGGATATGTTGAATTGAAGATATCTTTAATTATATAGTTGCTCTCTCTAAAAGAATTATTGCTCTCTTCAAATGAATTAAAGATATCATTAATTCAATTGAAGAGAGCAATAATTGAAGTAATGCGCGCATTAAATCCATTATTGCTCTCATCAAATGAATTAATGCGCGCATCAATTCAATTATTGCTCTCATCAATTGATTTAATGCGCGCATTATATCAATTATTGCTCTCTTCAATTGAATTGTAGCGCGCATCAATTCAATTATTGATAACATTAATTCATTTGAAGAGATCATTAATTCAATTAAAACGCGCATCAATTCAGCTGATCGAAGAATTAATGATATCATCAATTCAATTAATGCGCGCAATAATGCGCACAATAATTCAGAATTGAAGATATCATTAATTATTTGAAGAGATCTTTAATTAAATTGTTACGCGCATCAAATGAATTGATGATATCTTCAATTATTTGAGTTTATGTTAATTTGGCGCTCCATACATGAGACCGATACCATGCGCAACTGCTTCCAGTTTGTAAGTATTATATTGTTTGATTTGATAGTTTTTATTAAATTATACCAGTTTCAAGTTTATACGATGTCTTGTACAATTAAATTGGTTAAAGACAACATTGGGAAGAGGGGTAGTGGTCGAACACGTGTTGACCATGCATGCTGACAAAGTCTCAAAATACTACTCCAAGACAATTGAATACCTAAAATCTAGATTGGTTGTAACAAGAAATATAATTCATGTTGAATTTGCTCATTGTATCGATAATTTACATGCATTATACTCTAGTGATCTAATGGGTGCATTGATTCGGTGGTTGTGTAAGGGAGGGGGGGGGGTGTTCAGATTTATATGTTTTCTCTATACTGAAAAAAGTAACAGAAGTATTTAAGTACCAATATCTACAATTTTAGAGAGTGTTCGAAAAAATAGAGCTACAGCAGACTCCTCAAACAAGGACATTGAAAACACAATTAAAGAGTGATTGAGATATGCCAAGGACAGAGATGGGGGGAGAGAAAAAAAGAGCTGAAAAGAAAAGCAGGGAGGAGATCAGGCGAGAGGATTCATCAGAACCGATGGAAAGTGCTTAATTTCTTTTTTTAATGGATTAAAACAACTTAAGCAGGGAGGAGATCAGACGAGAGGATAAATCAGAACTGAGAATAAAAGTGCTTTTTTAAAAAAAAAATTATAATCAAATAAAAACGACTTGAGCAGGGAGGAGATCAGTCGACAGGATTCATCATAACAGATGGAAAGTGGGTTTTTTTTTTGTTTTATATATATATATATATTTTAATATTTAAAATATTAAAATATTTAATATTTTAATATATATATATATATATATATATATATAAAGCACTAAAAGATCACAACTAGGTACTGAAAATGTTCGCCCCAGCCCGGGGTCGAACCAGCGACGTACGGCACCCACCGCCTAGCAAGACTGTCAAACCAGTGCGTAAGTCCACTCGGCCACAACGACTTGGGGCGAAAATTTTCAGTACCTAGTTGTGATTATTTAGTGCTTTATATATTAATTAATTATCACATGTATCGTTTAGATCCTAGGGGTAAACGTAAGGTTGGGTGTTATAATTGTTTGTTTGTGCTTTATATATATAGCCAAGTCAGAAATGAGCAAACGGAACCCATTATTGTTTATAACATTGGTCCATTAATGAGCCAACTACTGGGTAGTTGGTCTGATTAAGGGCCAATGAACAAATCGATATGGGCCCAATGTTAAATGCTTACATTGGCACAACTATACCAAATTGCCGTTGGCCAAATATTAAAAGAATACAGTGGCCCAACGGGGGCCCAATATTGTCTCTTACGGCATTATCCTGTTATAAGCACCGCGGTGCTAATAATATTTGACGTTTTTGACGTAATTATTGACGTAAATATAAATAAACTTTATTTATTGTGATTCAATGAGAATTAAGCATTTATTATTTTTTTTTTTTTTATTTTTATTTTTTGCATTTGTTCCGATGCACTCTCTAGTTATATTTTTAGAAATTACCTTATTCTCAATGAAACTTATAACGGAATAAATGTATCCATAGAAACTAAAATTTGGCTTCCAGGAAAGTACCATTTATTCCGTTATAGACAAGAAGAAAAGTATCTTTAGAATTAATTTCATAACGGAATAATTAAATGCCATATATTTAGATGAGCAGTAATGAGTATTTGTATTTTATTCCGTTATAGACCATGTAAAGTAATGTTTCTGTAGAGTAAATTTGATAACGGAATAAATCCCATATATACTATTCAAAATTTGATAAGGATCACTAGGTTATATGTGTGTAATTTACCACTAACATAACAAAAGACATAAATTTGACTCAGAAACGTGTTTACTCATGTTATGAATAAAAATTTATGAACGGTAAGAACTTTTATCAATACGGAATGCTTGAAATCTGATAACAACACCAAAAGGCATTTCATTACAAAAAGTTAGCAGCAAACCAGAGAAAGAATTACATGTAGTGTTTGGGGATAGTCCATCATTACACTTAGTCGATGAAGTGTCAATACCGGGTATGGCCTCCCCTTGCATCAATGACGGCTTGAGAACGTCGAGCCATGCTGTCAATAAGCACCCGGATGTTTCCAATGGGAAGGTTGTTCCACTCTTCCACAAGGGCGTTTTCGAGTTCTGCCAAAGTCGTGGGTTGTGTTCTACGGCGTGAAAGTATGGAGCGCCAAATCAACATAAACTCAAATAATTGAAGATATCTTCAATTATTTGAAGATATCATCAATTCAATTATTGCTCTCTTTAATTGATTTAATGCGCGCATTAAATCAATTATTGCTCTCATCAAATGAATTAATGCGCGCTTCAATTCAATTATTGCTCTCATCAATTGAGTTAATGCGCGCATCAATTGAATTAATGAGAGCAATAATTGATTTAATGCTCGCATTAATTCAATTATTGATCTCTTCAATTCAATTGATGCGCGCATTAATTCAATTAATGAGATCAATAATAGATTTGATGCGCGCATTAATTCAATTATTGCTCTCTTCAATTCATTTGATGAGAGCATCAATTTAGTAGAAATATTGCTCGCAATAATTAATTTAGAGCTCGGTATAAATAATTTGATGATCTCTTTAATTCAATTGACGATATCTTTAAATCATTTACAATGCTTTTATATAAGGAATTAATGCGCGCATCAATTCTTTTAAAGAGAGCAACAATTCAATTAAAGATATCATTAATTCAATTGTGGATATGTTGAATTAAAGATATCTTCAATTATATAGTTGCTCTCTCTAAAAGAATTATTGCTCTCTTCAAATGAATTAAAGATATCATTAATTCAATATTGAAGAGAGCAATAATTGAATTAATGCGCGCATTAAATCCATTATTGCTCTCATCAAATGAATTAATGCGCGCATCAATTCAATTATTGCTCTCATCAATTGATTTAATGCGCGCATTATATCAATTATTGCTCTCTTCAATTGAATTGTAGCGCGCATCAATTCAATTGTTGATATCATTAATTATTTGAAGAGATCTTTAATTAAATTGTTGCGAGCATCAAATGAATTGATGATATCTTCAAATAATTGAAGATATCTTCAATTATTTGAGTTTATGTTAATTTGGCGCTCCATATGAAAGAGCAACCTGCAGCATGTTCCATACATGCTCAATCGGGTTCAAGTCCGGCGAGCGCGCTGGCCAGTCCATACGGACAATTGTCTCCTGCTGAAGGTACTGCTCCACCACCCTGGGCGTTATCATATATTTATAACTTTTAACGCTTCTGACGTTACGTAAAAAAAACCGTCAAATATTATTAGCACCGCGGTGCTAATAACAGGATTATGCCTGAATTACATTGGTCCAACAATGAGCCAACAAGTTGGTCTGATTAAGGGCCGATGAGCAAATTGCCGTTGGCGCAATGTTGAATGCATACAGTGGCCCAACATAAAGAGTATTGTTGGCCCAACAAAGGCCCTATAACATCTTGCTATCTGGGCCAGGGGGCGAATCTCCTGGATTTTACAGATTTTATAGGGCTTGAAATATGTCTCCTATTTAGTCATTTTTTCCAAAAAAAAAACCAAAAAAAAAAAACCCTTAATATTTTGCGTTGGGTTCGCCTTTTGGGCAAAAATACATGCTTAGTAAAGGGTGTCACCGGCGTTGGGTTCGCCTTTGGGCAAAAATACATGCTTAGTATTTTTTGCTCTACAGACTTTTGTGTGTGTATATATATATATATATGCATGTATGTATACATGTGAATATTTTTGGTTTTACAAGATAGGCAAAAAAAAAAAAAAAGAAAAAAAAAAAAAAAAATGGCGCAAATGTTCATTTAAGAAATGAACATCACTTCTGAGTTGTTCATGATCAGTATTGAACGGATTTGGATTTGAGGCAAATTCTGTGAATCTGTGAATATTGACCATGAACAGCTCAGAAGTGATGTTCATTTCTTATATTTATATTCATTTACTAAAACACCGTTTGTTTACATTGCTTCTATTTTGTTGCACAAAACGAACTCCTAGCCTCTGTCACAGTAGTTCTTGTGACGTACGTCAACACATAGACATGACGTCACATTTCGTCTCATCCTGCCTTTTATCAACATTGCACGGTGCACTGTATCTTGGAGGTAGGAGACCGCAAGATTGGGATGATAATCCACGTAAGTTTACAATCTTAATCCAAAGGTGTGACTTGCGAGATCTTTGTAACAGATGTTCTATTTTTTTTCCAAACCATTACGCTCTCTCGGTCGTGCGCTTTAAGCTAGTTCATAATCCGTTCATATATGGGTCATTTTCAAAAATGGTGGTATTTTGTTGTTACAGGACACTAAAAATTGCCTTACTCACATTTTGACATGTTTCACTATTGCGCTACATTTGGATGCATATTAGCGTACCTATCATATTATTTTCAGTTGATATTAGATCTAAAAGATTTTAAAAAATTTAGATAGTATATAGTTTTGATTTGGTATACATATATGGCTGTTACCAAGTAGAATACTTGGCTTTAAACTGCATTTTAAGAAGTAAAAAACAATATTTTTAAAATAATTATGTGGTCAAAGGGTTGAATAGTAATTAAAATTACTTTCAGAAACAAAACAACAATTTTTTTTATGATCAGTATTATTCAGTGATAATAAGTAAGCCTGTTATCTGTTTTAATGTCCTTGGGGTAACGAAACAAAAAGTTGTGGTGTAAGAGTTCTCTTTCTTAGTATTTTGAATGGTAAATGACGCCTCCCTTTTCCCATCATGCAGTAGTAAATGATGGCAGACGACAAAGTTTCTAAAAATTGAAGTTGCTGAATTTTGTGATGTTAAGGTAAGTACAAGTTAATGTGTAACATTTTATATTGTCCATGGGTTAACAGGAATTATGAGGAAAAGGAAAGTTTTGATAACTCTGAAATAAGAACAGAATATTTCAATGAGTCTCTGTAGCAGATGGCATGCTTTTTTATTTAGAGGGAGAAGTTATTGTTTAGCAGGGAAAGGTTAATTCACATATCCGTCCTTGGTGTAACAGTCATTGGTGTAACAAGAAAAAATATTACACCATGGACCATATTTGTTATCCCAAGGAAAACATTTTCATATAGTTTATTTTAGGGGAAAGCTGTGATGAAATGGCTAAATTGAAATATGTCATCCTGTAATAAAATTGTTACTTTAGACTGTATTGTGAAATCAAGGCATGTATGTGCTGTAGCACCAGATTCTTACTCATTCATACAATAGTTTGTTACACCAAAGACACATGAATTGAACACCAAGGACATTTCATTGAAAAATGTACTACTATATGTAATTGAAAAAAAGAATTGTCAGTATTGTTATTTCTTTTCATTTCAATTCAATTTCGTCAACACAAATGCTTAAAATCAGATTTATTGTTTAACTAAATTTTCCCTGAAAAAATGAAACGTTAAAAAAAGTTTCTCCAAGGACTATTGACGTTACACAAAAGACATTTTTAATTCATAGATACAAATCCTATTCATTGAAAAGAATTTGAAATGAATTACAAATAAAATCCATGAGCATTGTATGGATAAGCTTTAGGAAAGCTACAGATCAAACAACAGATCAACATTGAAATCAAATTTAGACTCGAAAGGCCAATGTTTGATAGCAAAATAGAATGAGAATACCAAATAGTCAAAATACTGTCATGCATCCTTAGGTTGTCTGTTATCAACAGAAATTCATACACTAATCTTTATTTCAGGTACATGATTACATCATGAAAGGTAAATGTATGTCAAACAAAGGATAGTCTGCATTCTCTTGGCATTTGTAAATCATTTGCAAATCTGAAGGAAAAGTGTGAAGCCATAAATGACAGCATCCAAAGTTACAAAATAGGAAATTTCCGAGCGTCAATAATGAATGCAGGTTTACCAATTGACGAGACTGCCTTGACATTGTTCCCATCTGATGTGCCTGGTGATGTACTATACCCTGTATGTGTAAAAGCTGATGGCAATTGTCTGCCTTATGCAGGAAGTGTAATTGCATTTGGCAATCAAAATCATGCCACTGAAATTAGAGTAAGGATAATAGTAGAACTTGTCCTTAACTCAGATTTATATCTCAATCAGGAATTTCTGCAAAGGGGGCTGTCTTGCCATTCAAAGGTCAATCTTGCAAAGTCATATGCAATGTATTCAGAGGAATATGTTCCTGCTGAAAAAAATAGGTTAGATCAATCTGAAATCAAGTCAATCTATGAGAAGGAGACTCTGAAGATAACGAAAAAAGCAACATATATGGGAATATGGCAACTTTTTGCATTAGCAAGTGTAATAGACCTATATACTCTATTTATCCTCAGCATGAAAATCAACGTGTTAGAAAAGATCTCAATAGACTTATTTTACCTCGAGAACAACAAGACACAAAGACTTCTTGCATCATGTGGACAAGTACCCGTTTTGATATGGCTGAAAGGAATTGGATATCTAACCACTTTGTACCAGCTTTGCCAATTGAAGTAGCCCAGAAACCACATGGGGTAACAGAAAATCAAGAAGTGCTAGACATTAAGATACAACGATGGCGATTAATGCGGAAAAGAAAACTAGCGAAAGACATGTTAGTTAAAACAGAAACTGAAAATGAAGTTGTGTTTATTGATGATGACGATGATGATGGAGAAAGTTATTGGCATGAAACAAAAGAGATGCAGGAGAAGAAAACGGAAAATGAAGCAAGTGAAGATGAACACATGGATGATATAACCAAAGAGACGAACAATGAAACCCGGGAAAAGAAAAGAAAGAAATACGTAGAGACCAATGAAGACGTATCAGATGAAATGATGAAAGATGACAACGCCAAAGGAAATGAGCAAACAAGCAAAGAAACAAATGTCAACTTTTCAAATGATCCCGATATAAATCAAGTACAGAACATCTTTGATTTTGAAGATCCAAAAGATGTTTTAAACAAGTATGTGATCATTCAGTACAATGGCAAGCCATATCCAGTTTTCATTGTTAATATAGATGAACAAGATGTCCGCGTGAGGTGCATGCATCGTATTGGCAAACTGGACAAATGCCACTTCTATTGGCCCAGATGTGTAATTGACGAGAGTTTGTACGACATGGATGATGTAATCGCGGTTATCCCTGAGCCATTGAAAATAGGCAGAAAATTCTACGTGGATCCAAACATTTGGAAAATGATCTTGAACCGCTTTCAGTGACCAATACATGCTTTGGTATCTTTAAGTAACATTTACAAGTTTGAGTTTGTTATTGTTCTTCATTTCAGTTCATAATCAATGATAAATATCATTTCAGTTTGTATTAAACATATTAAAAGTTACTTGTGACTTTCTTGTGAATTAATCTGCTGTAAAACAATATTTCATAGTCTCCTCCAAATCAATTTAATTGGCATTTGAAAATATATTTACAAGATAAATAATTACGCACTTCAATTACTTTCACGGGTACAGGAAAGATAATGTAATAATGTTTTCAACTAGTGTCCAATGAAATGCTAAATTATACCTCATAAATAGAACAGTGTCCATGGTAAAACACTATGCGTCTTCTGTATAACAAACATGGATTTTACGCCAGCACCTACAGAGAATGCCTGTTACTTGTGTAATGCTTATGCAATAATGTTCATTTTGCCATTTTCAATGCATTGAGATGCTTTCAAATTGTCCAAATGAATGAAAACCTTAAAATTTAGATTCTCATGGCAGGATAAAGTCTATGGTGTAACGTAATTGTCTTTGGTGAAACATATGGAAATTGAATTGTGCACATTGGCTGAACTTTGGGGCAAAATTATGCAGTTTGATAATGACTACTGTTCAGTGTATGCATACATAAGTTATAACTGTCAAAATATACACTTGTTTCTTTTTTAAAATCATACATTTCTTTCTTTCGATGAAAGTTGTCCTGCGTGTAATATTTCTGTCTTTGGACAAACAAATTTGTCCCTTGTGTAACATCCCATTTTTATTGAGTTTTTTAAAAGATATTCAGGAATTTCAATTTTTTTCATGTTAGGTTTGTTTATTATGTGACTACACAAGTTTCCCAAAAACATTGATGAAAAAATTGGGAATGTTTTTTTTCTGTGTGCAATATAAGGTCATAAGACAGGTGCAAATTTCTCATTTACACACTTCGCGTTGAAATATAAGAAAAATAAGCGCTATTGAATTTCTGTTTTATATTTGAAATTACGAAAAACATATGAAAATTTTACTTTTCAAGAAAATAAATTCATGAACAATAAATATTAATGAAAATTACAAATATTTCTTCTGTGTTACACCAAAGACAATTTTCCTTTCAGATGGTTGAAAAATCATATTTTAATGAAAATCTATTTGGTGTACTGTTGGCGTATTTTAGCAAACTGATAACATGATATGCTGAATTCTGAATATGATAAATTCATCGCGGTTGTAAATATTTAATTTTTGAAAAAGTGACGCTTCATGACATTCACCTTTTTTTTTATAATGACCCATATCATAGTCAATGTAAACGGATTGTGTCGCTCGCGCGCTGAAATTGGTTGGTTCATTGAGGAAAACGCGGAACGGAAATTTAAGAATCAGAATAATTAGGCCTATAATGTAGCAAAATTAACAAGCGGTAAACACAAATTTATCCTAAAATTCTGCGCCATAATATTGATTTAAAACTAAGTTGGATAATTGTATAAAAGTTTTCAACGCGTTCTACAACCCCCACCCTCTCTCTCTCTCTCTCTCTCTCTCTCTCTCTCTCTCTCTCTCTCTCATTTGTCGCTCATATGGAAACGTCACCAAGGGCTTCAAATTTAGGCGCTAGCGGCCACTGAACAGTGTTGGTTCTTTACCGTGCCACACCTACTGTGACACCGTATATAAGGTCATCTCTGAGGACCTGTGACATTGATACCTGATGCCGAGCGTTTGGCGATTGAACTGTCACTACCTGTTTTAACGAATTAGGTCTGTCGTGGTCGGGATTCTAGACCACTGCGGTGAGATGTTAGCGAGCAGAAAGAAGAGAATGGAAAGAACACACGAAGTATAAATGCCCCCCCCCCCCCCCGTCCGGTCTTTAACGCAGTGTATACGTAAACAGATAATACATAATACAGTGTATACATTGTTCACATACTTTATGATACATATTTAGCATTTAGTAATACGGTCCTACAGGTAGTGTGGTGTGTATAAAACAACGATAATTCATGATTTTTTTAAGTCAACAAGTTGAACATCTTGCGTTTGATTTATTATTTTTTAACTAACAGCGACTGAATGACTGCTGTATTCTAACACTAAATAGCCGAGAACTTCTACCAGTTCATTTCTAATCTAAATATATTGGTACATCTTTATTTATTATTTTATAGATTATAATTTTAAAATATTTGTATGAAGTAGGAGTCTATATGAAACGGTGGATTCTGAGTATGTCCTCCCATTCTCCTTGTAATTTCTGCTTGTAAACCTTGATCATAAACCTTTTGATTTTACAAAATGCTGACCTCCTAATAAAATATTTTCCGTTTTCCGTTCCGTTTTCAATTCCCCGATTTAGCAACACCCCAAATATATAGAATTATCTCTAGACTGCATGTAATAATAATTTCTAATCAAAGTACTGAAAGTACTGATGGGAGTTGATTTTATGTAGATTTGCACCAGATGCGTCTAGGATTGAGAATTATTCCAAAACAGTAATGAAAAATAGAGAAATACACTCAGAAGTCATAAATTTATGTTGTGTCTCTATAACAATCAACGCACAATTATTTATGTCTACATACACATAAACACTCATGTTTACATACACATAAACACTCATGTTTACATACACATAAACACTCATGTTTACATACACATAAACACTCATGCATCGCTATTTGGTGTGCAATAATTTCTTCACACTGTTCGTTATAACCTCACCGCCTACAACGAACGAAAGGTGTGATGTTGATATATCTCTGTCGCGGCACACTATTTTAAAAACAAAACCAAAAACAACAACAACAAAAAACTGAAGAGTTTTACGAATACCATTAGCTGCAAGTAAAAAGAGACGCTTGTATTGTGTACAAACGGCCGGAGAAGTTTAGACTTATAGCATAGATTTGAAAATAGGGGGAATTTCTCTTGGGTGTCCAGAGTGTCAGAAAATACCACAGAAAGTGAAAATGCTAATTTAGATTTGGATGTAAAAGAAAAATTTAAATTTCCAATGTCTGAAAAAATCACTGGAAACATCCAAATATCTCTCCTTTGTAGATTCTTAATCAGGATTTGAAGCATAATGGTATTGACAAAAATGTCTACTTGAAGGTTAGATCAAAATAGAACAATATTTGATTATGATCTAAAATGATATAGGGGTTTGGGATTGGAAGATGATAGTTGTTTTTAATTATTATTATTATCATCATTATTATGCACACCACGTATGTGTGTGATGCATGCACCTGTGCTTGTTGATAGCATGATATTTGTTTAATCTTATAACATAAAGTTTTGATTCTTTTTATTAATTACCCAAAGAAATACTATTTGATTTTTATGATAGGATTTGGATCTGAACACATGGAAGGGGCTTGATGAATATATTGTTTAGATAGAGTCACACCTTTTGAAAAACGAATGTTACGTGAAGCATTGTCAATTGCAATTTGACTAAAGTACAAACCTATATTATATGTATTAAGAATATATAGGTGTATCAATCTGACTAAAGTACATACATGTACCTATATTATATTAAAAATATAAAAGTATCTTACTAAAGTACAGACCTATATTTTATCAAAAATATATAGGTATATCAATCTTACTAAAGTACAGACCTATATTATATCAAAAATATACATGTATAGGTATATCGATCTGACTAAAGTACAGACCTATATTATAATATATATACTCAGAGAATATTTTCAAAATTCAGATAACAGTGATGAATCCCTAGTCAGAAACAAAAGTAATTTTAGGCCAAATCCAAACAGAAACAGACACCTAGATGAGAACATAAATCATTTGATTTCCATGTGCGAGAAAACATTTCACAAAATGAGAGAACAGCATTAAAAAAATCTTACTAGTGTTGATACCATTATTATACAATTTCTTTGGTTCTGAAGCATGTGGGTAGGGGGTATACATCAAAGTAAGATTCAATCTCTACCCAGAGTTATCGTTCCTTACACTCACTTTCACCTCTGCCAGGTTTTAAAAGATTTTTGTAAAATGGCACGTATGCTCAAATAAAGTATGGTTTTGACTTCAGTTACAAAAATATACGTAAATAAATAAATATTAAGCAAATGTCAAGTGTTTTTGTGATACAAGAAGCATTGATTTGGGTTGAAACGTTGATATTGGGTAGTTCTATTGCACCAGGCCTATACACAGGTACATGAAGAATATATACATGTAGTAATGGGAAAAAAATCTACAACTAGTTGCTTGTCCTACATTTTCCCGATATTTTATAAAATAGTTCTTAGTTTTATTAGCCGTAAAAAAGTGGATTTACATGTGGAATAACATTGCTTATTTTGAGACGTTAACAGAGGTGTTAGTGAGAGCAAGGAACGACAACTCTGCGTAGAGATTGAGTAAGATTATGACAGACTAATGAAAAATCATATTTCCCCCTTTTTTTTTGTCAATACTTATATTTCATATTGGTGTAGTTAATGAATTATTACCCTAAATTACATGTAATCTATACATACTGGTGCTGGTACACAAAACATGCTCTGAGCAGGTGCCCCCTTTTTTTGGCTTTGATTTTCTCTCAATTGGACTAATCCGCACCATCACAGTACCAAGCAATACTCAAACTTTTATCGTTATTCTTAAAGAAACACATGATAAAAACATAATTTTTAACTTAAATGGTACAACTATTGCCTGCGAGGAAGAATTGAAGCTGCTTGGTGTCACTATTGATTTCAATATGAATTTTAATTCCCATATTTCAAATATTTGTAAGAAAGCAGCTTGTCAATTAAATGCGTATAGGGAAATGCGTATAGGGAAACATCTTTGTAGGTTGGGTAAACTCACTATCTACCATTCCTTTATCATGTCAAACTTTAGTTATTGTCCTCTGGTATGGCACTTTTGTAGTGAACAAAATTGGAAAAAAAAAAATGAAAAAATTAAAGAACGAGCACTACGATTTATTTATGAAGACCATACTAGTACATATAATCAACTATTGGATCAATCAAATCACCAGGCGTATGAGAGCCATGGCCCTTGAAGTTTTTAAAATTATAAATAAACAAAGTCCATTGTTCCTACAAGACTTGGTCCAGCTAAGAAACGCGAGGTATAATTTCAAATACCAAAAGACATTGGAACTTTCAAGACCAAGAACAACTAGGTACAGTAAAAGGTCTTTCAGCTATGCAGCCGACACACGGTGGAACTCTTCATATAAGGGAAATCTCCTTCAATCAATTTAGAACTTTTATAGACACATGGAGGGAGGGGGAAAACTGCAGATGCAGCTCCTGTCGAGTACACGGTGTGGAGGTGCATGGCTGAATGAAAATCTTTTTTCATTATATTATATACTGTCTTAGTTTGCTGTTTCCTTTTATGCAAATTTTGCAGCCTTTCATCTGCATTACTACCAATTTTTGCTTTTTGTTTAATTTTTGTTCTGTCTTTTGAAAGATTCATTTTTATTTCATCTTCCTAAACCTTTTTTGTTTGTATACCTTGTAACTTATTTACTGTAAACTGCTATATATTATTTATTTTATTATCATATTTTTCATTATTTTACATTTAACAGTTATAGTGCTTCTTAACAATTCTTAATGCGGAGGTTTGAATTTAATGCTTAAATTTTATAGTGAAAAACTTTTGTTTGATTTGTATTTAATTCTTAAAACTTCTGAAACTGTCTGGCTATACAGAAGCTTTTCTTGCTCGTTGTGAATGGTATTCAGATACTATTTAGGATTACCATTTGCTGTGAATATAAAACGTTTCAGAACCCTGTCTGATACGACCTTGTTATGCGTAAGTCAAAAGAGGGTCTGTGCCAGCAATCGTGACGTAGAACTGACCTTCATTCATATTTATACTCATTGCGTATTTGCCATTTAAATACCTGAAGGATTCCCCAGTACTAGGGACAATTCTAAAACATTTTATGTGTCAATACATTATACATGTAGTTTAAAGATAATTTTTGAAATCGTGAAAATTAAATTGTCTTCTTTTTTCTGAGTATCAGATACATGTACAATATACGGTTACATGTTACGAGTGTATCAAATATTTAATATTCTATACTACTACAGTTCAGAAGCTCTTATACTCGTATATATTATTTTCTACAACCAACAATTGGCAACTGTACGTGACTCTGACCACAAAACAAAATATGGGAATTTAATACGCATTAATAAAGTTCAACATTATTCGAAGTACATGTACATGGACCTGTAAAAATTGATTCAATATAGCAATTTGCTACTGGAATACATATAAACTCAAACTGTTTAACGGTTATTTACCTTGTTTGGTCTTAAAGTTTTTCTTCCGAAGCTTTGCAAAGTTCACAACGGTTTTTCGTAAAAGGCACCATGCCTTTGTCAACAACTTCCATTCAGAAAACCATACTAGTTCTCGTTAGCAACTTGACTATTAAAACACAGGTATTGCATGCTGTATTCGGCATGTTTGTTGACAGTCCTATTCACAAACTAAACAGTGTCCAGGTTCGAAGCTTATTTCAAGCTCGGCACATGGTAATAAACAGAGATTTGACATGAAACATATAAAAACTAGAAGGAGTATCAAGAAAAAATCTAGATGGAAAACGTAATGTGAAAAAAAAATGTGTTCGTGAGGGAGTCGAACCCGGTCGTTTTAAAAATAGAAAACATCTTTACATTTAAGAGTCGACAACTTAACCCACTGAACCACGCAGTAGACCATACATTTCTAAGGAAAATTAATGTATAGGTGAAGTTGAAAATAATACCATTGAAGTCGTTTCGATTTTTTTAAATTTACACACAAAAAATGCCCTCGTGAAACAAAATTTCAAAGCGACAGTCTTTTTAAGAGGAAAACCCGAAGAACATGTTCATGCTAAATTTAATTTGTTTCACGGAGGCATTTTTTCTGAAATTCGGGGACACTCCTCCATTTTAACGCTAAAAATCATATAAATCACTTGTTGCTTGATTTAAAGTCGAAATATTTTGGCTAATTTTGTCAATACACGTCTTTTAAACTTATTTTCAAAAATTATTGAATCAGGAGATACGTTCTAATTGGTTTTATCATATATTTGAATAACTTAATTTTTTCAATTTTTCATGCAACACCTTTAGGGAAATTAACATGAGACGTGCAACACCTTCAAAGTTTGTAGCTCAAGAGGGACGTTAAACAATATTCAATCTGTAACGGGAATGGATGTAGCACAAAGATTTCAAATCCTTCTCATGAGAACATCAGTCCCCGTAAATTAGGAAAATATATTTCCTTTTGTCCCGAATGTCAATTTAGGATAATAAAAGATAAACCAAGCAGTCTCCGTGATTTGGATATAAATATAAACGATTTATTCTCTAAGTTAACATTAAAATATACAGTTACCAATAACACGTCCTACCCCTGGGTTCCTGTAAAGTGCGAAACGAAACGAAATCTACCGAAACGAAACCCACCGAAACGAAACGAAACAGATTGTATAACCGAACTCTTTTAATTATGATAATTTAAAATGGTATTTTATGTCCCTGTGAAAGTTACCACATATAAATAAAATTCGCCTCCCCTTTGATGTAGGCTTTCGGCTTGACTGATACAAAGTTTTAAAAGTTGGAAGGGGGTAGGTTTCGTTTCGTTTCGGTAGGTTTCGTTTCGTATCGGTGGGTTTCGTTTCGTTTCGGTAGATTTCGTTTCGTTTCACACTTTACAGGTACCCTCCTACTCCTAGCCCTACGCTGTAACAACTGACTTTAAAATTAAACCTACCTAAAAAGTTACCGTTGTTTACTTAGCAACGTCACAGGTACCGCGCGTGACACAGAGATAGTGACACCGGTGACGGCAAAAAGCACGTTAATAAAACACACACTCATTACACAATCAATATTTATAGGTTATAGACTTTGTATGGGAAAATATGACGACCGAGTTTTTTGGCGCGTAGACGGACCGAACTCGCGACAAAAAACGAGGTCGTCATATTTTCCCATACAAAGTCTATAACCTTTTTATTATATACTTTCAATTTCATTTAGAAACTAACAATAATTTATTTTTAACAATTTCTTTATTGGTTAAACTAAGCAAAAGATGAAAAACACGAAAAATTTGAAAATTAACGACGTAGTAATTTGCTTGTGTGTTGATTGTGACGTAATGTTTGCGGGCCGAAATGTTTGCGGGCATATATCGTGTGATATATGCCCGCAAACTTTTAAAGAAAAGAGAAGAGATGAAATTGAAAGTATATAATAAAGTATTATATACCTCTCTTGTGTTTTTTTTTTAAATCTATATATTTTTTCTATTCACGATTCATTAAGACGACCTATCATTTGAGCTGTTCCTAGCAAAAAAGGCCCTTATCTTATATATCCAATAATGTTTTTCAAAAAACGTCATAATGAAAAAACAAACCACGCAACGTCATTTTTTGCATACTTGTAAAGAAAAAGGTCATGGTTACCAATCACGAGTTGGTTGTCATCTTTGATTGACTGTAATATTTCAACGACAATCAAGATTGCTGTAATATTTTGAGGGATGTTCTCTTGCTATAGTTCACACTTTAGCACTAATATACTTAAGGGCCCTTTTTGCTAGGAACGGCTCATTTATTGCACGTCCTGCACCACTTATTGATGGTGTGAGCGAAATAAATGAACTTAAATCTCTCTTATAACACTCTCCAATGTGTCTCTTAAAATGCAATTTCCCCCCCCCCCCCCCCCCAGAGAACTCCAGCTTATGAACTTAGATCAGATACTGCGTTGACACTTCTGGGTTAATAAATTTCCATTTTTCCCGTCGTCTGCTTCTTTTCATGAAAATAATGAGTTACCGTACTACCTCTCAGATTTCTCTATGTGTCAAATATCTTCCGTGGTCAGATGTTTTATCTATCTTCGCAGATGATGCCAGTTTCTTTTTTTCTTTTTGGTGTTGTTGTTGCTAGTTTAAACAACCACCAGGGGATTTTCCTGCTCTAGGGTTTGCAATTTCAGACAAAGGTTTAGCACTCCTGCGTCTTCGTTTACAAGATGATAATCTCCTAATACACAACAAAATATTCGATTCCTATCTCTAATTTCATTTCTAGTAAAAATACCACATGTTTCCGCGATATGAAATGACTGACTGTTCTTTAAAGTAACATCCATGTAGGGACTAGTTTATGTCGTCCTTCAGACGGCCTTAGCATAAAAATACGCAAGGTAATTTTATTTGGCCAAAAATAGAGATTGTGACTTCTGCGCTGGGCCCCAGCGTAGGATATCGTAACATATTTGGAATGGATCCTAAGACGAAGTTGCATCCTATTGGTTGTTAAAATTACAAAGCTATGTCTTGTCTTTATTCTGTCTAATTTTATAAATCCTCGAGCACGTGGCAGGCATAGGAGATTTCCGGATTTCCTTACCCTTCAAAACTTGGTCGATATAACTTGCAGTTTAAGTGTCAAAAGAAAGAGAAACCTCAATCGAAGGTGACAAAAGAAAAGGAAGGAAGAAGTGGGGGTGGGGAGAAAAAAAGAGAGAAGTGTTTGGTGCACACTCATTGTTGGAGTGACCACGTGAGTCTTCACCTTTAGGCGCTAGAAGGCCGATCCCGATGCTTATTCTATAGAATATCAAACATCAGTTTTCTTTATGCAGAGGTGGTTCATATTTCTATATGATTTTTCTCCTATCCCCACTCATTTTTAGAAGAGCATTCTTCAAAATCCCGGACCGTCGAGATGATTTATTCAAGGAATGACCGCGGGCTGTTCTGAGTACGATTAAAGCAATGCAAGGTGTAATCGACGGTATTTTTCAACTATCCAAGTATACACCAATTAACACCTATCAGTATAAGTGATATAATCTCGAAGATCTGATAAAATTCAGCAAAATAAACAAGAGAATATTGCCTGAGAGCATACCTACAATATGAGTTTTTCGTATCAACCGCCATAACCTCGGACGCAATCGTAGTATACTAGGACACGGGAACGATGATTGCCGAACATAATCGGACACGGGAACGATGATTGCCGAACATAATTGGGATGCTGAGACTGAGGTCATAAAAAGATGGAAAATGACGCGAGTAACTACAAATTTCATTTGTTTTTAAATATTACATCGTTCATAAGAAAGTAATATTTACGCAAATTTTTATGTACCACTCAAATGACATTTTGATAATGAATTTTCAATAAAATTGTTTACACAAACTTGACATTTGCACAGTGATTCGATCTCTTCCGTACTATCCGAACTGGTGACCTTCGAGGTCAATGCTAATCGGATATTATGAACAGAAATAACTGTCATGAAGACAATTGTTCATGAATCGACATTGTACGCTGATTTGACGTGTTTATTGCTTCAGAACCACTCCGATTCAATGCGATTATTGATATTCAATATAGGATTAAACATTCTTTTTGAAGAATTTATCGACGTGTAAACTCCGGACATTTTACTCACAAACTGAATAAAAGTGCGAAGCACTTTTATGTTAAGTTTGTGAGTAAAATGGCCGGAGTTTACACATCGATAAATTCTTCAAAAAGAATGTTTGATTCTTATAATTCCAATTCATTCACTTCATTAACAATTGTAAAAATTTGAAAAGTTTCCCCGCACTATGTAATTTGTTTTCAGGCGTGTATGAATACATCGCGTTTTCGGATTTATTGATGTATAATAAACTCTTGTTCAGCTTTATTTTTGTCCAATCAAAACACTTGTAATAAATAACATTGGAATTATTCACAGATATTCTATTTGTTCTTTTATTTTTCAATTTATTTACCGTCAGTTACATCTTGTATTACTTTAAAAAACAAACCCAATAATGTAAAAAGAATGACGTACTGAACATTCTGATGACGTTTTATGCATTATCCATGCAATAATTGACTTTTCTGATGACGTTTTATGGCATTATCCATGTAATAATTGACTTTTCTGATGACGTTTTATGCATTATCCATGTAATAAATGACTTTTCTGATAAGGTTTAATGCATTACCCATGTAATTGACTTTCCTGATGACGTGTTATGTATTATCCATGTACTAACTGACTGCTCTGATTACGTTTTATGCATTATCCACGACATCCAATGCACTACCAGTGTACATTCTATTCTTCTCCATTAGAAACTACCTTTCAAAATACCTTAAAACACACACACTTTGAATTATGTGTAGATTATGTAATCCGTCCGAAATAAATACAAATACAGCAATAAACTGCGCTTACATTTTATTCATCATAAGTTAAAAATAAAATAAATTCAGAAACAAGCATTCATTAGCAAATGCACTACAGCAGCAATTACCCATGGAAAGAAACATGGACACTGGTTTCTAATAAAACATACCAATTGTAAAGGTTTTGATAAAACCCGAAACAAGTGCTTGTGGCATGAAACCAAAGGCGAAGGCAGTGCTAGCTCCTAAACACGTGGCCATTATTTTACTGTAAAAAGGTATACACCGGTTCCTGTAAATAAATACATCAACAATGTTCCATGTGGAAAGAGAGTATTGCATCTCAATCAACGAATTTCAAGCTCCCAATTGATTTGATAGATCGTGTAAAAACTCTTCTCACAAAAAAAAATAATAATAACAGTCTTTTACCAAAATCACAGAATGTAATTTATAGATAGATGAAGACGTTTCAAATTGAGGACTCATGGAAAATGGTTTGTTATATATCATAATTACTATCATACACGAACAAAATAACAATGATAAACATAGCATTTATTTAGCTGGGCCTTAGTAACTGTAGGTGATTAAATGACCGGGGCGCTACTCCTCACGTGCTGTAGCTTTCATTCGGTTTATGACATTATACAATACGTCTTCCAAACTTACATTTATCATCTATAGTTGGCCAAAATGAATTAAGAAGGAATAACACATCTTCATAATTGCTGACTTCCTTTTCAATCTAATTGCTTAGCTCGGTAGCTCTGTAGGTTAGCGTGTCGACTCTGGATCTGTATATTGTGGGTTCAAATCCAGCAGGGGCTTTTAAAAAATTCAGATTGCAAGTACTTTCTTCTAAAATTGTTTTCCCCCACTAAATGGTAAATTTGAAACTCCACTTTCCCGCCATATCAGATTTCTCAGGTGTGTTATTCCTCCTTAATACGAGACTACGCGAAATGAAAACTCTCCCGTACATGAACAGCAAATAACATAATTCAACCCTGTGCCGATCAGGTATGGAAGTTAGCGTCTAATCATGATACAGTAACAACCAATATACAATATGGAACAGTAAACTGTTTACAACAACGAAACAATTCATTCTCTAGAGGTCTAACGGGGGAAACATTCATCAACAACACATAAAACCCGTAATTCTTTGTACACACTCGGAAGGTTTCTAATTTTTGTGTGTGTCTATAGCGAGTACCTGGTAATCCTCGGTACATTAGCACTAACCATTAGACACTACCAGCTGCTTGCACTAACGTAGAGAAGTTATACTTCGCCAGGATACACTGATAGAAGTTTAAATGGCAAAGGTACAAACGAGTTCCCCACTATTAATAGAATATATGTTAGATTTATTATGGCTTCTTTCACAAATCCGAATTCTATGGTACACTTTTCCAATGGCAATTTACCTATGGCAACAGTAGACCACGGAGAAAAAAGGTTTCCTAATATAACACCAACCATTGAATTACTGGGGAGACAATATATTGTTTAAAAACCTTTGGATTTCACGTATCGGTATCAATACTACACATTAAAATCTTCAGTTATATACAGCACCTGTGAAGCTTAAAACACTATGTTGAGGTATATATAAATATATGTTCAAGTGACTCGTTTCAGCTATAGTATGTCTGTCCCTCGTTGAACAAGTCCAATAGCTGCGGAGGAATATCACCTTGGTGATCTAGTCGGATGCACAACACGCGCTCTGCATGACGGGTACTAATAGTGCGAAGATCCGTCACTTTCATCAGAATCTTGGCCCAGTGCACGGGTTGGTGTGGGCGTTTGGTCGCTATGTAACGTTTAAATGCTCCTAAAATGGAATCCTGAAGTTTTTCCACGGCTTCCGGTTCCTTTAAACCTGAGCGATCTGAAATAGAAACAAAGACAATTTAACTACCAATTCATATATCATCAAGGCTACGTTTTAAAGGGAGACTAGAATATATAATTGCAACAGATGACGAGTGCGTGCAACCAAAAGAACCATGGATTTGCTGTAAACTTACCCGACTGCATGAGCAAGACTGATGCAAGTAATGCGAGTTCAGTTTTATCCAGTTTTAGTTTAGAAAGGCCAACTGCAAATTCAAATATTGGTTCAACAAGGAGGCCTAAACCCTCAGATTTGAGTTGTGATTTGTGTAGGCAGACGCCATTATGCATGGTGATGGTCTCTTTTTCCGGATCGTACCGACAGGCGGCGCGCAGACACATAATCTCCATGCAGCATGACTTTAACAGCAGGATCTGGTCGTCCACAAACAACTAAAAAAAGGAAAAACACATTGCATTGATATTGTGTTGACCCCGGATTTACGGACCGCATGCATCATTAAACACGTGATCCCTATAATCCCTATTAAGGCATGTACATTGTAGATACATTTCTAAATCCCTTATCTCCGTGTATCATCAGCTGACCGATCCCATTAGTCGACCCTAAGTGAAAATTTAAATCTATTTCTCTCTCTAAAAATTATTCTCGTGATTCACTTCGACAAAAGCAAATGATTTATGATGAGAACAGATGAAAGCTGGTATAGCCCATTCTCCGCTATTCATGTTTCACCCTTTCTGCTTGTAATTGGTCAAAATCGTATATTTATTATCCTATCTGTCTGTAACTTGGTCAAGCATATTCGTGCAACTTGGTCACATATTTACATGTATTGCCCTGTTTGGCTACGACTCGGTCAATCACGCATATTATAACCCTCTCTGAGTGCAGCTTGGTGATATGGTGATGATATCCGATAAATAAACCATCTAATCTCGATCTTGTCCCTCTTCTTATATTATACTTTGGGCAATCGCCTGACCACGCTTGCACCACTCTACCTCATAATTTAATGCCATGTCCGTTAAAGTGACCGTGCCCCTAACAACCGTAGAGAGTCCCAGCTACATCAGTCAATATTGTATATCTATTGAATAAAATATTGTTTGAATTAAATCTCTATTGACTATTTGCAGTGTAAGGTACATGGAAATAGCGATTCTATTGATTTCCCAGTCCTCTATTGCAAACTAGGTCAGGACATGGTGAATTAGCATAAACAAGAACATCACCTTACAATCCAGGTCGCCGATCTTTATGTCAAATACGTGCCGTGTTACCGGAATTTTTTTTTATCAACTTTGCTTTGCCTGAGTTACCTACTGTGATATATATATATATATATATATATATATATATATATATATTACATTTCTTCAGGGGAATCATTCATTTCATATACATTAATTTTAAATTTGCATTCATATAACATATACAGGGGAAAATCCAGTAAAAGTTTTCATCTTCATTCTACTTGAGAAAGCGGGTGGGGGATAGTCGACAACCACAGCGACTAGGATCACTGTCCCCCGCTCATTTTAAAGCGATTCCTTCAGGCATGAGAAAATAGCTGTCATTACAATGGGTAAAGATATCGAAGACAAACCAATGGAAATAATTTATTTCTTTACCCGTGTAACAGTACCCGGGTATCACAGGGTTGTAAATACACATCAAACAAACCTTATTCCTTAGCACGGTATAAACTACATGCTGTCATAAGGCAGTGGTTGTAGAAGTTTAACTGTACATACTCGCTTTCGTACTTGGGCAACCAGCGAAGAAGCAACAACTGGTACTCTTTTATACATTCTTCGTGATGCATTAACTGTTGTGAGCGGCTAGGTCATCCCCTACCCACATATCATTACTGATCAATATCTTGAATATGGTTCGCCATCTCCACCCCTAAACCATATATTACACATGCGATTCAACATTTAATCTCTATTTTATGTATCTGCTTATTCTACATGAGGCTGAAGTGGATTTCTGTTTTATATCCTTTAGCACCGACTCTTGCTGTTCAGAAGAGTTATTTTATGCAGTATTCTGGGGGCGTCCCTCACCTCTCCTTCAATTGATCAGTATTATCTTAAAACTCTTTAAGATAACTAAGCATTACTCATGTATTTTCAAAACCAACTGCAGAAGTTCTGTTTTGCGTGAATATGCACTCTATTGATCTTGGCTAACATGGGTATATTTAGCGTATGCAGAGTTGCGTTGCACCCAAGTGCCCGTTTAATTGGTCTCTATGATGTAAATTAAAATCCCAAAACAAAAAAGGAGTTCTGGGAACATGGCTTTGGTAGAAAAATGTAGTTTTCGGCACTCAGTTGGATAAAAATAAAAATTCTTATACCTTTCTGCACCACCAATCATATTCCATAAAGATGGTTGAACCACTGCGTGAAATGTAAGAAAAGTTCATGGAACCAAAAAACATCAAGTCCCAATTGTCTCCCGAGATAAAAATTATGAAATTTTATTGCACATTTACAGAACACCACCAACCATATCTCAAAATATGATTCAGATATTGTTTTAAATGAAGGTCTGAAAACGTAGTTCTATGTGCATACAAAAACGGCGTTTTTCAGCCCCATTTTGACGTCCGAGTTAAAATCTCCTTGCATATCTACTGGACACCATCAATCATATTCCAAAAGATAGTTTACCTACAGCGTAAAATGTAAGAGTATTCTAGGAGAGTGCAGGTATGAAAGATGAAGATTACAAACAGTGATCAACCTCATAACTCCCACAAGGTATACAATGTAAAGAAGTGGGCAAACACGGACCCCTGGACATACTAGAGGTGGGATCAGGTGTCTAGGGGGAATAAGCAACCCTGTCGACCGGTCACACCCGCCGTGAGCCCTATATCTTAATCAGGTAAACGCAGTAATCTGTGTGCCAAGAAACGAAAATTGGTATAAATGTAAAGAATGTATGTATGATAACATGGTATTGGAAGCTTAAGTAAAATTACCAGACAATTGAACGCTACAGGCTCCACGGATTGACAGCCTTACACTTCACTGATCAAATTAGCAACAAACGGACAAAGAAGATGTGACGAACTATTGTGAGGGTATGTTCTTCCTCTGGACAGAAGGTTGACAGTTTGTACATGGTTTCTAAACCCATGGAAGATATACATCTTGCACATAAACTTGGCAAAGCTTATAGCGTAATCTGTATGGTATTTCGGTCAGTGATGATAAAACTGCTATCCGGTTAAAAACAGCATAAACAAAATATCTCTTTACATTATAAAGCAGGTGCGCCAATGTAGATCTCTGGCGAGCCTGTGACACGTACTGGTTCTTATACAGACTAAACAGCTGAACGAAAATGCCAAACCATTGATAAACGTCTGCTTATCCTCCAATTAAAAATGTCACATCAGAACAAGATAAGACTGTTGAAACGCGTGTATAGATTTACAAAAAGACTCTCTATTAACTTTTGGGCAATGGGACACATGTTCATATGTATATCCAAGGGGGGGGGGGGGGGGTGCTTTCTCACCCTGGGTTTGTCCAGGGGTCCGTGCTTTCCCTACTTTTTTATAGGAATTATGAGACTGATCACTGTTCCTTATCTTCACCATTTTCATGTATCAAGGTGAGATACAGTGATATACTAGTATGTAAAATCTAGCTACATTACCTGAATAAATCCTGGTACATTTTTGGCAAATTCTACAACTTTGACTATAGAGGGCGTCATGGCTTCCGCTAACTGCTGCCAAGCTTCCGGATCCGACGGGGGCAAGCCGTCCTGGGTCTGTTTCGAAAAACAAAACAGGAATTAAGCATTTCAACACAAAAAAAATACAAATGGAAAGGCAAAAATACCAGGAGATGTTGGTTTGTTTTTTCATTCAGGAACTACAACAACTTCAGATATCTGTTTTCGATATTTCAACTAGACAAGAGTATTTTCCAGGAAGATTCTCGTGAGGGATGGTAACTTGAGGGAATCAATCATTCTATAGATATTGGCTATAGATATTGGATTTATGGAGTTCATGAAGATTTGCGTGCATGTACTGACTAGTATATTTCCTTTTATTAAGAATTAACACGCTAATCCATTTCTATTAAATTGCCCTGCGTATAAAAAGATAGATCGATCATTTTGCATTTAATCACATTGAAGACCAAAATGATGACCCATGTTAAGAAACATTTCGAACTTACTGCATTCTCTTTCATTGGCACTTTGACAACAGTTTGTTCATAAGCTGACGTAACTTCCGCTATAATCGTCTTGTCAGTTTCTGTTAGGGTGTCATGGTTACATCCTTCTATCGGTTTTGTTTTCACTTTCGTGGTCTCTTGTTTTCTTTTTTCTCTATTTTCTTCTATCAGTTTCCTTTTAGCCTTTCTTTGTTTTTCATTCAAAACAACTAGAAAAGGAACAATTTGAAAGATTATGTTTGGAATGCAGCAGGTCAAATTAACTTTTCTCAGAAATTTATTTATACTATAACTTTGTTCAGTAAGCACAATATGGAGTATCCTCCAAAGACTAAATATACAAGATAATTATTCATTAGAACAAGATAGTCTTATTATATCAGGTCAATAGGATGAACCATCTCGCATGACACCACCAGCGGGATATTGAACTCAATGCGTAGGATTACCGACTCCTGGGAGAGAAAAGTTCGGAGTAAAGGTCAAGATGACCCAGCGCTATAATACACGCAGTATGTAATGTATTTATATCCCGGTATTTGCTCTCTGATCACGTGGTTGACCTTAAATCAACTTGTCGATAAGAGATGTGACCTCATTCAGGGTTAAAATTTCGTAGTCCTGTAGATCGGATAATCCTCCTCGTGGTCTTACTTTGATAAATCGTTTTAAATATTTGAATGTTTTCTTGAAAATTCTGTTTGATGGATCGACTCAAACAAATGATTTCTCTCATAACGGCTTGTAAAAACAAGTGTCCGTAACTTAATTACACTACTCCCGTCTGTGGAGTATAGAGTATATTATCAAGGTCTCTATCCATGACTTCATTAGACTCGGTTAAAATGTGCCAAGGCTTGTGACCACCATGTGATAAATGGGACAATCTGATTCGGAAAATGGTAAATATATGACGATAAAACGACCCCATTATACTTTGTGGTGCATTCGTTACCTGGCAACTATCGACCGGCGACCTTAATTTTAGGACATTGGACGGTCTATCGATTTTCCCTGCGTAAAATTTGCTAGACTATGCAAAAATATCATAGCGCACAATACTTTATTCACTAGTGCTGGTGTTTGTTCAGTGTTTGGGCATATGAAAACGTTACTCGTGCATTATCATAGCGCTGGTATGCAACTACAAAAGTCGGCATCAAGAAAAATTTATTACGGTCTTCAACGACTGGGGCCAGTTTATCGTACTATGATACAAAACACGCAAGGTTATGATATTGCACGTCAACAAACAAGGAACAGACTTGGTTCATCCTTTGAACAATCAGAATGATTATCACAGGCGATTGACATTAATATTAAGAGTCTGTATCAGAAATCACAGCATGTAGACAGAACACAGTGGTAAACGGGCTCTTTCTGATTAGGAACAGGCAGAAGGTGCAAATATTCGTGAATTTAGTACTTACGATCCGTTGCCATGCCAACGTTTATGCATTTTCTAAATCTACACTCTTGGCACTGATTACGAGAGTTTTTATCGATCGAACACATTTTATTCCACTTGCAGTGATACTGGAGATTCTTCTGAATTGTGCGACGGAAGAAGCCCTGCAAAACAAACAGCACTCACAATCATTCTCGTCAGTTTGAAACGTAATTTCCAATAACAAATGCAACATTCATAACAAATCGTATCAAAAGTAAATATCTTAAATATTTGGATTATAACATATTCGGGTACTGTGGTCCTTCACAAAACGATAGTATACGTAAATGTGTGTTCATACAGTCTCCCACCTAAATTCTGTAGTACGGGTAGATTTGGATTTGGATAGTACGGGTAGATTTGGATAGTACGGGTAGATTTGGATATTACGAGTAGATTTGGATTGTACGGGTAGATTTAAATAGTACGGGTAGATTTGGATAATACGGGTAGATTTACGTAGTACGGACATATTTGGATAGTACAGGTAGACTTGAATAGTACGGGCAAATTTGGATAGTACAGGTTGATTTAGATAGTACACGTGGATTTAGATAGTACACGTAGATTTAGATAGTACGGGTAGATTTGAATAGTACGGGTAGATTTAAATAGTACGGACAGATTTGAATAGTACGGGTAGATTTAAATAGTACGGGCAGATTTGAATAGTACAGGTAGATTTAAATAGAACGGGCAGATTTGCACAGCATCAAGGAACCACTTCATTGTGATAGTACAAGTGGGTTTCTACCACACAAATGTAGATTCGTAATGTGACCAAAGAACAACTTCATTGAAACAGTACATGCAGATTTTTAACATATTATAACTAATTATGCAGATTTGTTACATGTCATTACTGTATTTATGCAGATTTGATCATTGTTCGTTATCTTCACCTTTATAGGAGTTATGAGATTGATCATTGTTCGTTATCTTCACCTTTATAGGAGTTATGAGATTGATCATTGTTCGTTATCTTCACCTTTTATAGGAGTTATGAGATTGATCACTGTTCGTTATCTTCACCTTTATAGGAGTTATGAGATTGATCACTGTTCGTTATCTTCACCTTTATAGGAGTTATGAGATTGATCACTGTTCGTTATCTTCACCTTTATAGGAGAAATGAGATTGATCACTGTACGTTATCTTCACCTTTATAGGAGAAATGAGATTGATCATTGTTCGTTATCTTCACCTTTATAGGAGTTAAAAGATTGATCATTGTTTGTTATCTTCACATTTTCATTGTGGCATATATAGATTTGTGACACATTTCAACAGTAGATTTAGATTTGTGATACATTGTGACGGTAGATATAGATTTGTGACAGTAGATTTAGATTTGTAACACATTGTGACAGTAGATTTAGATTCGTGACACATTGTGACAGTAGATTTAGATTTGTAACAGTAGAGTAAGATTTGTAAGAGTAGATTTAGATTTGTAACACACTGTGACAGTAGATTTAGATTTGTGACACATTAGACAGTAGATTTAGATTTGTAACACACTGTGACAGTAGATTTAGATTTGTGACACATTAGACAGTAGATTTAGATTTGTGATACATTGTGACAGTTGGTTTAGATTTGTAACAGTAGACTTAGATTTGTAACATATAATGATAGTGGATATAGATTTGTGACACATTGTGACAGTAGATTTAGATTTGTGACACATTGTGACAGTAGATTTAGATTTGTGACACACTATGACAGTCGATTAAGATTTGTGATACATTGTAACAGTAGATTTAAATTTGTGTTACATTGCGACGATAGATATAGATTTGTGACAGTAGATTTAGATTTGTTATACATTATGACAGTAGACTTAGATTTGTAACATATTATGACAGTAGATTTAGATTTGTGACACATTGTAACAGTAGATTTAAATTTGTGTTACATTGTGACGATAGATATAGATTTGTGACAGTAGATTTAGATTTGTGACACATTGTGACAGTAGATTTAGATTTGTGACAGTAGACTCATATTTGTGACACATTGTAACAGTAGATTTAAATTTGTAACAGTAGACTTAGATTTGTAACACATTATGACAGCAGATTTAGATTTGTGACACATTATGACAGTATATTTAGATTTGTGACACATTGTAACAGTAGATTTAAATTTGTGTTACATTGTGACGATAGATATAGATTTGTAACAGTAGACTTAGATTTGTAACATATTATGACAGTAGATCTAGATTTGTGACACATTATGGCAGTAGATTTAGATTTGTGACACATTGTGACAGTAGATTTAGATTTGTAACATATTATGACAGTAGATTTAGATTTGTGATACATTGTGACAGTAGATTTAGATTTGTAATAGTAGATTTAGATTTGTGACACATTATGGCAGTAGATTTAAATTTGTGACACATTGTAACAGTAGATTTAGATTTGTAACACACTATGACAGTAGATTTAGATTTGTGACACACTATGACAGTAGATTTAGATTTGTGACACATTGTGACAGTAGATTTAGATTTGTGACACACTATGACAGTAGATTTAGATTTGTGACACATTTATTGTGACAGTAGATTTAGATTTGTGACACATTGTGACAGTAGACTTATATTTGTGACACATTGTGACAGTAGATTTAGATTTGTGACACACTATGACAGTAGATTTAGATTTGTGACACATTGTAACAGTAGATTTAATTTTGTGATACATTGTGACGATAGATATAGATTTGTGACAGTAGACTTAGATTTGTGACACACTGTGAGAGTAGACTTAGATTTGTGACACACTGTGAGAGTCTATGTAAATTCGTAATAGTGATTTCTTTGTTGTTTGTTTAAATGATTTTTTAAGTTTACGTTCAAGACATTATACTCATTTATAGACGTCACCAGTTGTAGGTGACCAAATTGGCGTTCGAGGTCGTAGCAGTGAGGATTCTTTAAACGGGACCTCCGTTTTTGAGGTCATATCCCAAAGAGCCTTGTTAATGAGGAGGACGTGTCGTGGATTTTTATCACAGAATTAAGAACCAACTCATTGCCCCTGTACATTGGTATTTATACAACAGTCTCACAGATACTGTATCAACTGAAAAACGTGCAATCAATTTGTGATTAGTGTCTTTGAACTTTATCTCTTTGCCGTTTTTTCCTCATGTTTTGGGGGATGACTGTAACCTAAACAGTTTATATTTTGTATCTAGCTATGGCATGCTATCCTTCATCGCAGATCTTGTCCACTGAATCAAAAATAATCAACCCTTTCCTTAATAAACCATTCACTTAATACTTAAAATCACCCCTATACTCTCTGCTCGAGTTATGAAAGCCTAAGTATTAAATGAGTGCTTTATTAACATGATTAAGGAAATAGTTTAAATAATTTTTGATTCAAGTGCCTATATTGTTGAGCTAAGGTATTGTTTAGTTTGAGCATGCCCGATGTGTGCCAATATTGAAATATTTTTGTATAGTTAGGAATGTGATGATATACCATGCTTATTTTTGATTCAGTGGAGAAGATCTGCGATGATATTGCAATAGTTCATAAAATTGATCCGCATTGCGATATAAATTTAGTGTATTCTATGTTGCTAATTTTCTGGTGTTTTTCAAACGACTAATATGAATTCTCATATTGATCGTAAATATTTTCATTTTTACACAGCTGGTTTTGAGGGTGGATGTATTTTTCTTTTTATCTATGTTTCATTATATGACGTATCTCTGCAGAATGGTAGTTCTCCGAGGAGGGGGGGGGGTGTTGAGATACACATGCAGATAGACATAACGTTGTGTTAAAACCTTCCTTTTTAAGTCGTTCTGGATAGTCAGTTTGTACTCTAAGTACAAAAAGTACACAAAATAACATTTTATCTTTGCTTAAGATGAGTAAACATCCCTTGTCGACAGGTCACATCCGCTATGAGCCCTATATCTTGATCAGGTAAACGGAGTACTCCATAGTCAAAATCAGTATGTAAAGAATGGTATAACTATTGGCATAAAACACGCCAGAAAGTATTCAATCTAATGACATGTTATATTTGCAAATTACATCACAATAACGACCACCGAATTTACGATAAAAATGCTGACTTCAAGCGAGACTTTTCAAATCCCTGTAACACTAACTTATTTGTCAGTAGGCTGCATCGTTTTAGATTTGTCAGTAGTCTGTCTCGTTTTAGATATCCTTCGATATAAATTCTCTGCTCTTTGCTGTATGTATTCAAATGTGAAAAAACCCCAAAATTTCCAAGTTGTTTTTGCTATTTTGAAGAGAAAATGTTTTGCAGCAGACGGTGTTTTAGAAGAAACCTTTGAAAACTGCAGTACAACTCAATAATTAGTAGTGCTTTCTATCAGTATCTTTTACATGGGAGACGAAATATAGACACCAGGAGTTCTATGGATTAAGTATTAACAGATTAGTATCTATAAATAACATATACTTTGAAGAAGTGTTTTGCAATACTGAGTAAATATTTAAGAAAAGGTCTAGGCTAACGTCATGCAAAAATGGCATTTGCAGCTGCCTATGTCGATAAGTTCAAGTCTTGAATTTCTAGGAAATAGCGATGTAGATTTCATGAGTTTAAAAAATGTTTCAGATTGAGGAAATTTTCATAGCAATACAGGAAGTTTTTAAGTGCAAAATATATCCGTTCTCAGTACACAAAAGTAACAACAGATACAAAAAGATTATTTACAATGAAATTCGTGTCACAGTTTGTTAGATTAGACTATTTTAATTCATTTTATTGTACATCTGTTTTTGGAGATTTAATCATGCTAATCAAAACAAGGTTTATTCTAGAAACAGTAAAACGGTGAATTTTAAGTCCAAAAAGTCAAACTCAATGTACATGTATGAAATGTGAAGATAACGAACAGTGATCAATCTCATAACTCCTATAAGCAATACAAAATAAAGAGTTGGGCAACCACGGACCCCTGGACACCAGAGGTATACATCTCAATTTTAAATGATAGAAATAACAGAAATATCTTTCTGCAAAAACGTTGTTTAGACTTTCATGCTCTGAACATCCTTACTCCCATACTATTTTAATTTAAGCAGTATTTTATTCACATAATGAATGTTATTGGGCAGCAGACACAGCCTATTTTAGCCCTATCCCTAGCCCTGACTAAAACATGCCGTCGTTGATTCTGCCCTACATCTAGATTTTATCCAGTAAAATTGGGATGACAAAGAACCTTGTGCATATGTTAACTCATTTTTGGTATCACAGATATTCTCATAATCCTGTTTTGTTTTCGTGACATACTTCGTTGGCAGATCAAAGATGGAAGGGCGTGTTGCAAGTACCATACAGATTAAAGCACAATTTATCTCATTTAGAGGACAAAAAGGTATGAAGGATATCTAGTTATATTCTTTAACCTAAAATATGATTGCAATATATGAGTCTCTTTGGCGGAATTATGGGGATATTCTCTTTCATCTATGCTTTGTATCAAATCTTGAGAAATCCTTTGACTTCTGGAAGCTTCACATCCGGTTCTCGGTAAAATTATCCCGAAGTGAATCTTGTTACAACATTTTCTCCATCCCCTTGTAAAACCTGTTAGAGGGTCCGATTCTTTATATCATCTGTAGAAATTGTGTACCAGTTACCATTTCATTCGTTCTTTTCTTGCATAATACAAAATAACATCTACCAGCAGGATTTCTAACACCGACTGTGATATCAGATGTCGAAGCTTTCTAAGAAGAGAGGGCATTTAGACTCTGCTGATAAAGAAGATGGGCGAACAAGGCAAGGGAAATACCCAATTATCGAAAATAAATACTATAAACATATTTTCTATCATATATTTTTCTTGTAATAAACTTATATATTGTCTTGACAATTTTATCGTTTGACTATATATAAAAAATCGGCAAAAATAGAATATATAAGTCCTCCCCCTAATGAAAATAAAAGAGATATTAGAGGTATCAAACCCATTGCCTAAAATATAGGGATTTAAACCAAGCAGTATATTCCATGTTCAATGTAAGGGACTCGGAATATTTTTACAAAACGCTATTATTTTGAGCAAGATTTTTTTTCTTCATTTTTCATCTATAGTGGGTCATTGCTCCATCTTTTTGAAGACGGCAAAAATATACGTCTTTAAATTCCCATAAGTATCTGATTACAAAAACGAGAGTTGACCCACACACGTTGAAATTTAACAAACTCGACTATAAAATGGTCAAATTTGACAATTATGATTGTATTCTCATTTTCAAATTCTGGCATTTCAAATAGATTAATTACCCGGATGTTTCATTTACAACTTGTGGTATATAGACATGTTTTAAAACCTAACTCTTTTTAAGAGTGATTTATTTTTGGGTGTCTTTCCTGCACCCACCCGTAGACACTTTTCTCGCCTTGTTCACCATCTTTAATGAACTACTGTTGGCATGCAATTTTTTTGTCACACATTTTCTGTCCATGAAGTTTGATTTTGACTTACCTTACAGCCTTCACAGGTCATACATCGATAATGGTATCCTGTGGCCGCGTCACCACAAACAACACACGGCTCTGGTCCATTACTCAGGTCCATGTAGCTGGGAATGTACGGAGTCCCTGAAATAATTTTTTTAAAATAAATTTTATACATGTTTTATCTATATATGTAAATCATATACTAATATTCACATTCTGAATGTAACAAATATGCGATTTATGACAAGAAAGGTTTGATGCTAACATTTCTATTTTCCTATTTGAAGTGCTACATGACTGCATACACGTATTGGTATTGAAGAGGTATCTGCTCTTCCGAGGAATCAGTTTGATAAACAATAATTATTGCTATTTATAGAATATTGTTGAGGTACGTTTAGAGTTCTTGGTTTTGGTATACACTGTGCATTTCTCTTTTTCTATCAAATGGAGGGAGGAGAAACTTTTAATTAACATAATTTCATGAAAGGGAAAAAGTTATTGCGTTTTGTTTTAACTCCGGTGCAGGTGATGTACGTGCAAGTCTTCCTTAAGATGCGAAAATACAAGATAACACTGTCTAATGAATGGTATGGTGTCTAACCCATTACACACTTTCGTTGCATCCACAATCTTCAATCGAAAGTGAAGTAACATTATGTGAAGTACAGAGTGAGGTCACAGAATACGCATTCTCTCTTTTAGTTTTTGTCCGAGAAGCCGAAATTCGTTTAGAAGTGGAATACTCCGTTCATTCATCAAATAAGAATAATGTGTGAACTTGATATGTGTTTAAATTGCCTAGTGCAACTGGCATCGATATTTTGAGCAATTTATCATTTAATTAAATTACTTTAATGTTCTTACTGAAATTAATTATTAAAGAGATATCTAATCTACGTTAACAGTAGCTCATTGTTGAAATTCTCTAGATCTGTCTTACAGAGAAATGTTTCACATTCAGAGATGACCCTCTATCTATCTATCTAATCTATCTATCTATCTATCTAGAGAGAGAGAGAGAGGGGGGGGGGGCACAAATTCTAATAAAAGAGAGAGGTTTTAATTGATGGAAAGAAATGTCTTTTCCTCGAAGGAGACATCTCTCATGATGTTCTAAAAAGATATGTCGTACATGAAAAGATGCATCTTCTATAACTTTTGATATCAATCTAAACATTTTCCTCATTACATATTATCAAAATCTAGTAAACAGTGCTTGTTGTTAACATTTGGACCTTGCTTTTCTCATGTTTGTTGTTCGATGGAGACACACACCCTCCCCCTTCATGAAATTCTTGACCCTGACCCACACACCCATCCCTACACGATCAGCAGTCAGCACGTGCAGTATTCTCTAAGCGGAAAGTAATGCATTGATTAAATCACAAATCTTGTACCAAATAAATCAATAATGAAATCCTCTGATCGATATCAAATAATAAATGATGCGAAGTACATACATTTGTATATGTAATATCAATCTAAACACCACTATGTTTAAATCAACCACCTCTTATAGTCCACTGTGTTGGGGTATGTCACTTGTTCACGGTATATTTCACATAGTTCCGTTTTAAATAATTCTTTATTTGACTTAGTCACATTTCAAATAGCTTTAATTCCTCCTCTACTGGGATAATTAACTAATTATTCGATGTATTGATGTAAACTTATAATTAGTAGTACATGTATTTCAAATTATTCTCATGGTGTACAAAAATGGTAAAATTCTAATTAAATTTTCATTTCTAAAATCAGCTCTGTTGTAGGTGACATGACAGAAAGTGAGCTACGCTATTTTGTTCTTTCTATTTTCCTGTACGACACAGACTTATCCGTCCCTCCTTTATTTTTCCTGTACGACACAGACTTATCCGTCCCTCCTTTATTTTTCCTGTACGACACAGACTTATCCGTCCCTCCTTTATTTTTCCTGTACGACACAGACTTATCCGTCCCTCCTTTATTTTTCCTGTACGACACAGACTTATCCGTCCCTCCTTTATTTTTCCTGTACGACACAGACTTATCCGCCCCTCCTTTATTTTTCCTGTACGACACAGACTTATCCGCCCCTCCTTTATTTTTCCTGTACGACACAGACTTATCCGTCCCTCCTTTATTTTTCCTGTACGACACAGACTTATCCGCCCCTCCTTTATTTTTCCTGTACGACACAGACTTATCCGCCCCTCCTTTATTTATTTATTTATTTATTTTTCTTTGGAATTCTAATCCAGAAATAGATACATGTATATTTTTAAATATAAATACATTTATAGGGCATTGCGGAATATTACTCCATCCTCACTGTTTTTACATTCTTTTTTATCTTCTCAAAAGAAAAAGGAAGTCGTTGATGTTTATTTAGACTGGTTTCTGGTAATACCATATTTTCCAAACCAATCGATGTAAAAATAGTAAGTGCCGAATGATTACAAACAAAATTAAGTCAGGTTTATTTCACGCATATTTTTTTATCATATAAAACACAAATGTTGTTAGCACCACCGGTTATCCATACAGATTCGTGTCATGCGATTAATCAATAGACCTACAAACTTTTAACAGAGTGCATCGCAGGCCAATGAACTCCGCTTATAAAATGGCGCCAGGCGGGATGTCGGGCACGATACGTAACACTGCGTCACGAGCCTGCTGGACGGATAGAGCGAAACAGAATCCTCAGAACGGTAAGTACTATGTATAAATTTAATTCTGTAAGTAGTATAAAGTATCTTATCACCTCTATATGTATTCATACGCAATGTCTGTGTCGTCATTCAGAGTATGTTTACTAAATCAGCTGTTTATTATGTCCTATTTTATTTACTTTTTTTGGTGTGTGTGTGTGTGTGTTTTCCCTCCCTTTAGTGAACATTATAAAGGGTTACTTTCTTGTCCTCATAATCAAATCAATTAAGGATTGTGTTTGTAATGAAAACAATTTAGAGAAATAGATATATTCAATAGCAAAGATCCGGTCACCAAAAGTTCAATGGGTCTTTGACCGATGGATTCCGGTATTTAGAATCGTTGTGAACTTGGCGGATCTAAGTCAGGGGTGTGTATCTTGTGCAGGTGTAACAGAACAGTCTCCTGGAATTCTATGATCCTAACACGAAAAATCATTCTATTGTCGTACCTGGTGTAGGCATTTATAAACATTCCCGGTGCGTGTTCACTATACGCGCACGATGAGTCGAACTGGTCTTAACACAAACAGATCATTTGATGCATGATACATTTGTATCATTGTTTTGTGATTAAATGTTGATGTCGAGAATTTTTTTTATTAATTTTAACTAATGTTTTTAAAATGGCCATTCTATACTATTCTATGATTGCTTACTCCTAAAGTTGGTCATCTAATATAAAAAAAAAAAAGAAAAAAAGGAAGTTAATTCATGTTTTCAAAACAGAATATATCCACTTAAATTGTTCTTTTTGAAAACTTCGTTTCTATTTACATCCTAAGCAGATCCACGGCGTTCACTCTGTCTTGCACCAAGACTATTCAAACAATATTTTATTCACAAAATGAATGGTATTTGGCAGCAGTCACAGTCTGTATAATGACCATATTTCATATCTAATAAATGGATGGTGGAATATTTGTAATCATGGTATCATTTTGAAGGGTTCGTCAAATAAAAATAATCCACCATAGGAATTTTCAAAATTTTGTTTACTGCTTGATTTATTTCACCTAGAATTTAACATTGAAGTATATGGGAAAAGCATGTTTATTACAATATTTTAAAAACAAATTATATTTTCATACTAATCTCTTGGTAGAAAGTTGCATACACTTTCTTTTTATGAAAATATGAAATAAAATTAATCATTGACCACACACATTTTTAGAAAATTAGATTTTTCTTATTTTTACAAAGGGCAGACAACTCTTCCAAAAAAGTGTTAAGTGCAAAAAGGTCAGCTTCTAATCATTTGCCAGTCATGTGAATTTCATCTGCTTCACGTTCATCATTATTTAACAATGAACATTTATGTTGATCTAAATCCTTCAAAATTGTTCATTATCCTTTCATTATACAAGGAATACCTTAAATCCTAAAAGTGCAACAATTCTAGGCATTTAAGGTGGCTCACTTCACCATGATAGAAGAACTCATTAAGTTACGTGTACGAACTTCTGATTCTTTGTATACATGTATATTATATACAATAAAATACGTTCAAATCAGCACAAAATGATTTAATCATGAAAAATATGATGATATGTAATAAGTACGTATTTCAAATAGAGATCACTGTCGGATTCGAACCCAATACCTTATCCACTGAACTACGTATTGACATGCAACCAAATCGATCGATACAAGTCATTTCACAAAACATTCGCCACTTTGTGACGTAGTGTCATGAAATGTATAACTCACTCTCCAAAAAATACTTCAACGGGATTTGCACTTGCTTTGACTTACTATTTTGTGAAAAACAACCCGATGCTACATGATTTGCGGGGGTTTTTTTTGGGGTTTTTTTTGTTTGGACTGGTGTGTGTTGATGTTCAGATATCATGGCCACTCACAAAAGGGTAGAAAATGGAGGTCATTACAATGTTCTGTCATATTGTGATTTCCCTTTTTAAATTTACTGGGTGGATGTAAATACAATACATTTACACTCACCCAATAAATTGGAAAATAAAATCATACGTTATAATAGTCCTATAGATTTTACATCTTCCAAATTTTATACAGCAGATATACCCCCCCCCCCCCTTCTCTCTCTTGAGTTTGAAAAGGTGTTCAGAACAGAATGAATTTTATGGCATGTGTCATTTCAAATGAGACTTTTTTAACCCTTACAAAACCATGCAACCGTGATACACACAGAGAGACTCGGCATCAGGTTAACATCGCGCATAAAATATAACTGATGACTCCTTTTCACGGTACAAAACCCTGCTGCCTTCTTTCAGTTATATTTATATGTAGGATGTTCACAAACGTGGCCTCTGGCCATTGCCTGACATTTTTCTTTACTTAAACACCTCTCGTATCCATGAATATTCAAATGAAAACCAGCGTGCCGTGTATGATAAATAAAATGAAACGGCCGCTTTGTCCTTTCTGGGTCACACATAATTTTTAGCAGAGATTTTTGTATTGGCCACCAAGAGCCCCGCACGTCAAAGCAACCGCGTAGTTGATGAGCAAAACAGATATCGAATTTCATCAATAATATTACCTATACATTATCGACAGAGGTAATTACTTTATGGTCAAATTACATGACATTCTACGACTCTTGAACGAATTCCAATGCTTTTTGGCGTTATGTGAAAAATCATTAATTAAGATGGACGGGACCAGTTCGTCCATTCATTCTTCACAATTGGCTCTCGGCCTAGTATGAGCCTAGTCTAATTGCATTTCGTACTCTGCACAATGCCTCATCAATCGTCGCCTCTTATCCTCGTTTTCCACTGCCAAACCTTCGCGTCACCCTGGATTCTGTCTTCCTTATCTTTCAAACTCTTGCACAGTGGTCTCCTTATGCAACTTTTCTGAAACTAACGGTCTCTCTTTATTGACTTGACAACGGATTTATAGGCGAATTGCGGATTCGTCGAGTGAACTAAACACTGATTATAGCATAAACAAACTTTAAATGTTCCCTAAATCATTGGAAAAATTGTCCGTGAAATCTGGAAAACGATACATTTATGATTTGGATTTCGAAAGCCTAGGTCATCCTACCACACACTGACGAGAAGTTCGGGAAGTGTTTCTGCTGTGTGATGGACACCAACCCCCACACAACAAAACCAAACCTCGAGCAGCTGTTTTCTTTTTCGTTTTGTTGCCATTCTTATGTACATATAGATTGTGCAGTATATTTGAATTCCCGATTAATAATGATTAAATTCCACAAACACTAAAGTACAGCCATTAGAGTAGATCGGTTTTGTGAGGGTCAGCCCCGAGCACCATATCTCTAGGTTTAAAGGGTGGACTTTGGACTTTATAATAAGGATTTATATACACGATAAAAAAAAAAAAAAAGAATGAAAGTCTTACGCATACTCGCTTTCCAATTTAAATGTTGAAAAGGGTTATAATTTATGTAGCTCATTGTGCCACTGTTTTTAAAACAACGAGAAGAATTATAAGCAGTTTTACTGGCTGTGGATAAATATGGTCAATGCGGTTCAGTTTGGGTCACAACTGATGTTTAGTTCAAAGAGTTCGGTAACTAAAAAAGTTGTACAATTCGAGGAACGTCCGTGTCATCGTTTAATAATTAGATACGTAGCAGAGACCGACTTTTTCTTCCAAAAATATGATATTCATACATCTCTCTAGCAAAATTTGCTTCAACTTTATTCCCTCAACCTTTATACTCCGGAGATTTATAAAACCCTTGCAATGGTCTATCCCTCCATTAATAAAAGCTTGGAAAAAAACCTACCACAACAACGTTCATTTACATGTTTAATGGGGTATGGCAAACGGTTTTCCTTGGTTCTACTGAATCTCTGAAATTCGCCTGCCTCGTTTGTGGGATTATTATCGTTTTTTATACTTCAGCATGTCAAAAGTAATGCTACGCGATCTTCATCTCAACCCTGAACTTAGGCGGTCTTGGCAATAGTGATAGAAAAGATATATTTTATGGCCGATTTCAGGGGTCCAGCTGTCCAGCTCTTTGGATCCTATGGGCAGACTGACCTCCACAGGATCACCTACTGCTGACAAAGGATGCGAGACGCCTTCCAATTGGCTCGCTGAGAGTCAATCCGACCTGTCAGCGTTTTATTTTTTCCTCATTTGAGAATGATTTTTGTTCCAAAAATGAAAAATATTTGCCCCTTAGAAACTGACCTTTACATGTAGTTTAAGTGCAAGGAACGTGGAAACAAGATCTAGTTTGCAATCCTTGCATAAACTACACTATAGATTTGCTGTTTATTCTAAACTATGATATTTGTAGAATTAATGGTAGGTCATATTCCATCAATTATTGTCTTTCACACTTTTTAATAAGGGGGTGGGGTGAAAAAAGAAAAATGTTAACATGTATAATCTGTAAAATTCATCACGTAAACGTGGCTTTGCCATTTAAGTGTATTTTTCACTCGGCAGGTGTGCTTGGTTTGAAATGTTTCTAAGCAACAAAAAAATTGTCTGTCACGTCCAACGGTTGACCTTTACTCCGTACCGCGACACTTCTACACAAAAGATAGGTATATAACTTGATACATAATGTAAACAAGCGGGCTAGACAATCGACTACTTCGATGACCTTAATTAAGAGCGCACCTGCGTGGTTTGGCCGCTCGCGGGTCTACATGGAACAGTGCATGGGACAAGCTAACATAGGGTCCCGGACAGTCTCTTGATAACTGTGTTTATTTTTGAAAACGAGGTGATCAAAGGATTAATAATCATCTTCATTTTCTCTCTATTCTCTATAATTTTGGTGTGTCGTTTAATGGTAACTTTCATTTCCGTTCCGTTGACTGGCTAAAGTAATATACAAAGTTTCAACAAACTATATATATATAGTTATATATATATATATATATATATATATATATATATATATATATATATATATATATAGATAATCTTTTTAACAATATTTACTTGTGGTAAATTATCATTTCGATATTGGCATTGTTAATCAAAATGATAAATCAAAATCGATTTATTCCTCGAGTGTCAAAGTCCACGGTCAGACTTTGTATCGTCGCGACCGTAAACATGCTAGATTACGTAACCTACTGATTACGTGTTACGTTACGTGATTAATTAAGTCTGTATTGATATATATATATACATCCCCACCAACTGAGTAATTTCCGTTCCAGATCGCTGACGGGAGATAATGCTACATACTCGGACAGAAAACCGACACCTCCATCGGTGTGGCCTTTATTTTATTCATTTATTTTTATATCACTAAATATACACATAAAACACAATATTACAGAAGAAGAAATATGTAATCATTTTAAGAATATTTTTTTTCTTACCGAAATGATAAAAGTGACAATTTATGGTGCTGCACTTGTGCAATCAAAGATGGAAATGTAGATATCTGCGTAAGGTGTTAATGCGGTCTGAAATTGTACACTTCTGTAGTCTACTTTAATTCTGTATTATTCACATATGTGTAGTAGATACAGTAAATGGGCGCACTTCTGTATATATTCTTTTTAGAAGAAAGTACACGAGTTTCCATTGTGCAACATGCAAGAGTGACCCACCATCTATTATTCTAAAACACGTTATAAAAAATTCTGTATAGTTTGTACAGATTTAAATATTACTAGAACGTATATTAATGGAATCCCATCTTTTAATCATACTTTATTGTTGCATTTTAAGCCAATATAGACATTTTTAAAAATTCAATAAAAATACCCCCCAGGTATTTTATTGGAATTCAATATAATAACATAAAATTACCCCCTCCCCCGAACTTTCCTTCAAATGTTCATGAAATTGATGTACTTTCGTGAACACCCGGTAAGGTAAAAATTTCGCTGACTTTTTCTGCGTATCCTCCGACCTTCATGGAACTTTTAAAACACCCTGTCTGCGTGCTATATAAACCTCCTTAAATCCCTATGAAAGTTAAGAGTATGGTAGAGGTGTTAAAGAACTCCATTTGCAATCAATCTCATCATACAGATTCGCTTTTCTATATACTAGTATATTAATTCATATATCTCTCAACTGTGTAATTTAACGTAGTTTTAGCACAAGGACGAGTGAATGCTTCTTGTTTGTACAAAGACATAATTTACAGTATTCAACAGTTCTGAATTAGCAAAGGGCGTTACCATCCTTTTCTACAATGCATCTATTGGGAGTGGGGGTATATGTACTATATGTAAATCTGAAAGAATTTTCGTGTGATAAAAAAAATCCCTGTAAAATGAACAGTCATACTCTCCATTTTAATTTTACAGAATGGATCGGATGACACTCACCTTTCCTCTTGTTAGCCGCCGAGACATCGCCTCCCCCAGCATCTGACGAAGCCTGAGACGATGAAGGCGACGATGATAAGTTAAAAGATGTAGCACTGATGGGAGAAGGCATGGATGAATTGTCCGGACTGGACATGGAAATAGAGGACAGTCCAACCGGACTGGACATAGAAACAGAAGACAGACCAGCATACGACTTGGGCCCAGCTTCACAGACACTATCCTCAGTCGGGGATGGTCTTTGTGGCAACACAACGTACGATGGAGTAGGTGCTGTGGGCATCATGGCAGATGGAAAGTACGGCAAATATCCGCGATTCACTCCGTCCACAAATTCATTATTCTCACTACTTAACTGAATGTCCATTGTGAAAGAAAAAAAAAAAAACCCAACGTTCCAAGGTAAATGTGCGGCTGTTTACACCAACGAATGATATCACTACTACCTATCCACAAAATCCGAAACTGACCAACTCAAGGTCCGCTCTCATCGATCGAATGCTCGACACTACGCCATTAATAAAAACACATGTAACCGTGTTAATTCGAGTTGAATTTCTAGGGGTGGTGGGGAATACTCTATATCCTTGTTTACTCGGGCCCCCACACTTGTGTGTCTACGGCATGGTCAACAACTATAGAATTTGACTAGCCGATGTGATGTAACGCCCCAGCAGTTCAGCGCTGGTCGGGTCCACTATAGAGCGAGGGGGAAATAGGTCAGTTTACGATTGGTCATTTGATTATTTTTCGATATTTTCTGTGTGCAAACGGACATGCATCTAATCCAGTACTTTACAAAGGCATATTGCAATGTATAGGAGGAGTTTGATCAAGCAAAATTTTCAATATTTTCCGTTTTTCCGTATTTTTCCTGACCTGGCCTTTCCTTGATTTTCTGTCCTGATTCCATCCACCATACAGCCTGGTCACTGTTATGATGGAATCGTCGAGGGTAGGTCAGATTGACCGTGAATGGAAAAAAGAACAAGTTCTCAGATAATTGCACATTATTCGAAGAAATCTCTGGATGGAATCGTAAGTTGGACAAAATCGTGTAGTTGGTAAATGTTCTTGCAAGAAATATGTTTCAGATATTCAGCAAATTCTATGACAATTAATTAATTGATAACCTGGTTCCCCCATATCTATTCTAGTGGAATACGCCATGTATACTAAGGCCATCGAAGGACACGAGTTATTAGCCAGTAACCGCGATGGGGTTATAGGGCAGAGGCTGTTAAATACACATGTAAACATTAGCACGTGCAGATTAGACTTACGTCACATCTGACAAGACTGGCGTGCAGTATATTATGTCATCTGTCTTGATCGCGACAGATAACATATGTGTAGTCGCAGAGTTAATTACTAGCATTTTACGTCATGTACTTATGTATAATTGATAAATTCGGGGATGGGAAATACCCTTTAAATTACAAGAAATTATTTGTGTTTTTCATTCTTGTAGAAACATACAACATATAACTATATGTTTATAACCACGAGGAAACGGGGCTTAGAAGCTTAATGGTGTTATGCGAAAACATATTCCCAATTTATCTGTTTATGCAATATTTTTCAGACTCGGAATAATTTGAAGGAGATGAGATCTTTGTTCGATATTGCGTAACATTGGATCACTCGTCAGCATGACCTACCCGTGATCACGGGCGAAATTTACCTTTATCAGCATGATGTAACAAGTCTAGAAAGCTAACACTCTTATACATGGTAGTGGAACCCGACAGGAGTTTATGTAATCTCGCCCTTACAAACTTGCTGACGATGTATATTGAACAAAAGATGGACTCAAACAGGTTGTGCAATAATCCACCAACGGTTTGTTTGTCTAGGTTTCAGGGAGAACGGTGGAAGACGGCTTCCAGACGGCGGATAATTACCATGAGAACCTGGTGGCGATAGATAATGTTAGGACATGTACTAACGCGACCGTCTGTTTCCCCCAGCCAAATCCATAAAACACGTCAGGTCCCCGAACAATGATCAAGTCAGCAGTACCAGGTACCTCCTGTAACAAATTACTATTTCTTACCAAAACAGTGTTTCAATGGCGTCCAAAAGAAGTTACATTTATTTTTTTAAGATTAGCCATTTCACCACAACACGTGCTGAATAAGATGGCGGCTGCTATTGTTACTTTATGGTATACACAGTCTAGTGTCATCCTACAGATGATAGACCCCATTTCACCTCCATTTTAACAGGCTGATGTATCAGAGACCCGGCCGAAACTTCCGTATATAGATGTATAGAATTGTACTGGAGTGAAGCGCAGGGTCCGTCTGATACGTCAGCCTCCCTCCTAAAGAACAATAACAATGTAAAGACTCGGAACACAATTCTCAGATGTACAAATTGTTTTGTGATATATGTTTCCTGAATCATTGTCTCATTCGTTTACATGAATGGAGAATACTTATGGTACTAAATTGTGAAGTGGATATGAATAAAAAAATATCTATAATACGTATTTCCAGTGTTTTGCCTTTGATTTCTTTAGTAGTTGTGATGATAACCATTTCCTCAGTTGTGAACAATGTGCGTATGAATCTTGAAAAATATAGTACCTCTATTTTAACGAAAGATATGAATGTAAATGGTTTTTTAAAAATAAGACATGGGGAGGGGGGGGGGATGCAATCTTTCAGGTCAGCATACTGCGTAAAGCGCGTTTCACTGACTTAAAATACTAGTAAATGGAATTGATGTAATTTTTGGAAGTTTTTTTTATGATCAGACAAGGATGTACATACTACTATTTTTTTGTGTGTGTGTTTGTAACCACGTATAATTGTGTTAATTTTTATGAGACAATTTTTTATCATTTCTATACAACTAATTACACTTGTAATAGTGTGAGTGTTCGTATGAATGCTATTGTCTATATTGATTATAGTTTGTTGACGCAGGGCTCCCCAACCCTGGCATTAAACTGATCAACTGTATTGACCCCCCCCCCCCCCCCCAAAAAAAAAGATTATCGTAATTTTACAATATAATCATGCAAATGTATTAATTATCGTTTAGCTTTTTATAATTATACTATTCTACAATTATGTATGTTGAAATAATGGTAGGAAATGTCTGCTTTTCCAAATAAACGCCCGACACAATCATACATATAATTACACACTGTTAAACGCTCCTAATCATCCTCCTATAATTAATCACTGTTAAACTTTTCAATAAGGAATCCTCAAATTATATTTTTACGTTTTCGCAGTCAAAAAACTGCGGATAAACCACGAAAGTACTAGAAAATTCTGTCTTTGTGAACTTGGATAGAAAACAATTCTGAAAAACTCTGTTATGTATATAGATATATTCTTATTTTCACAAACTTACAAATATTTTAATCTCCTTTCATCATCAGTTATATTTGTTGTTTGTTCTCTAACTGTTTCCCCCCCCCCCCCCCCCCCCCACACTAGAATATAAATGGCATTGCCCGGTCTCTCCTCTAGTGGCCTCTAACAATATAGACGACTAAAATGTTAAGGTCATCAAATTGCATCAAGATGAATGGGGAAGGTGACAACAGATGAAATTTGCAGACACAATGTGACCTTCGGCGGTGATAATAAATCTGTAGATAACGCCACTCCACATCAAACGTTAGAGATAGGATATCGCAATTTGATTCCTCCGATCGGAAGGAGTATATGATAATTTGTAAATAAAAAGTATCATTTAAGTCAAGGTTATTGTTTCATTTATTGAGGTAGAGCAACAATTGCAACTAAACCGTGACAAATAACAATTTAAGGGCATTTTTTAAAAAATCGATTCAAAGAAGATAAGAGGTCCCAAGGACATATCGTTCACCTGGACAATTTAATTTTCCCCATCATATAATTGTCATAAACTAAGAAATTATAAGATTATTTACTACTCTAGGCCTAAATAAAATAAAAAATAAAAAAACCAATAATGTGACACTCGAACCCTTGCATATGTGTTTCATATTTTTTTTTTAACAAATGAATGCAATACGAAACCATTAGGCCACATAATACCTTTACACAACTGTTTAAAAATCGAACCAATATACCTTGACGTCAAGGTCATGAATAAAAATATTCGAACAATCGATTTTCCAACACAAGTCAAACCGGTCTGAATTTGATTTGTAAGTCAGGTTTAGTGTTCCATCATAAATGAATAAAGAAACCCAAATTTTTCAACTGAGGAAATTTAAGTAATCTATTGCGGGTTGTCAATCTCTATAAATATCCTTTTATGGTATCCGTGAGCTCTTTGCATCAATATCATGACTGTCGCCATATTTACACAAATTTAGGAGGATCTTGGTACTAGGGTTAAGACTAAGACGGTTCCAAAGACATACTTAGGACACGCCTTAGCTCTAAGATAGTTTTATTAACATGCCTGCGGGATCCCTGCTTCAATTCTCGATCCAGACGCCGCGTCACATCGTCATCTTCCCATATTTCTGTAGCAAAATTCCATTATCATATGCATATGGTGTTTATATCTCTCAACTGATTCGATACGCAAGATATTGTTCTGCGTATGATAAGTTTTTAAATCGAGGCAGGCTGCTGACAAACAAATTGATGGTGCAGGGGTTTCAACAGTCTCGTTTAAAGCCAGCATTTCGCTAATCCTATGGTCGTTATAACGATCTAGTTTGCCAATACGACCTATCATTGGGTAAAATGCTGTTTACCTGATCAAGATACAGGGCTCGTGGCATGCTTACTCCTCCTAAGCACCTAATCTCATCTCTGGACTGGTATATCAAGGGATTCGTGTTTGCCCAACTCTCTGTTTTGTATTGTTGATAGGAGTTATGAGATTGATCACTGTTCGTTATCTTCACATTTTATAGGAGTTATGAGATTAATCACTGTTCGTTATCTTCACCTTTTATAGGAGTTATGAGATTAATCACTGTTCGTTATCTTCACCTTTTATAGGAATTATGAGATTGATCACTGTTCGTTATCTTCACCTTTATAGGAACTATGAGATTGATCACTGTTAGTTATATTCACCTTTTATAGGAGTCATGAGATTGATCACTCTTCGTTATCTTCACCTTTCATAGGAGTTATGAGATTAATCACTGTTCGTTATCTTCACCTTTTATAGGAGTTATGAGATTGATCACTGATCGTTGGGATCCGGGTTAGAATAGGTCCTCAGTACCCCTTGCTTGTCGTAAGAGGCGACTAAATGGCCCGGGCGGTCCTTCAGATGAGACCGCAAAAACCGAGGTCCCGTGTCACAGCAGGTGTGGCACAATAAAGATCCCTCCCTGCTCATAAGTGAAAAATTCTCGAATGGAACTTAAAAAAAGAATAATAAAATAAAATAAAAATTATGTTCTTGAGTTTCTCTTTTGTGAATTCTGATCCAGAGCTCATGGTATGGACATTTTGAAACTACATCAAATACGGAGGCTTACATATTAAAATGGTCCCGTGAGGATTCGGGTTAGAATATATATCCTCAGTACCCCTTGCCTGTCGTTTTGTTTAGTTTATTGAGACCTTGAGCAACACGTCAGTATTATGGTGCAGTTATATCATAATCAAGTAACAATATACTAGTGAGTATAACCACGTGAAAAGAATCATGTGACCAAATATGGAGAATGGACAAACATAGCATCTGAGTTCCTCAGTGCGTTTATTACAAAAAAAAAAACCCCCTTGCTAAATTACATAATGCTCGCAATAGGCGACTAAATGGGACGGTCCTTCGGATGAGGCCGCAAAAACCGAGGTCCCGTGTCACAGCAGGTGTGGCACGATAAAGATCCCTCCCTGCTCAAAAGCCATAGCGCCGAACATAGTCCAAAATTTTGAAGTTCTTCACCGGTAATGGTGACGTATCCCTGTGAGTGAAAAATTCTCGAGTGGGACATTAAACAATATTCAAACTATCATTATTAAAATGACACTGCACTCTTTTGGATTTTTGCATTGGTCAGCGTCCGTCGTCAACAATTGGACATTTTTAACTTCCATTCCAACTCTTTTTAAATTTTGTATGAAGCTACGTTTGGACAAGGGGGGCATAAATTGTAAATGTCAGGACTCGGGGGCGTGGCACAAACTGCCAAATTTTCACCAATTTTCAAATTTGTTCTTCAGAACCGCCCATCTGTAAGTAAACTACATGTATAGTTATGTAGAGGAGAAGGAAGCCTCTACCAAAATTGTAAATTTCATGATCTCAGGGGCAGGGGATTTAGTATAAGGGTGGGACCAAAACGGTCAGTGATTAAATGTGTCAACAATTCAACATTTTTAATTCATTGATATTTACCATTCCAATCCTTTTCAAACTTGGTATGAATCATCTTTGGGACAAGGGGGACATAAGGGGTAAATTTCAGGACCTCTTCACCCTTGGGGGCAGGGAAAAAACTGCCAAAAATTGATTAACTTTCAAAAATCGTCTTTTCTACAACTGCACATACGTAAGAAAAACTAAATGCCTAGTGATGTGTAGAGCAGGAAGGTCTCTACCACAATTGTAAATTTCATGATCCCTGAGGTAGAGGTTCTGACTCCAGGGCGGTGTCAAGCTTGGTATGTATAGTGCATATATGCAAAGCATTTAGATAATATCTTCTTTAATGCTGTTAATATTAGATTGACACTAAACAGATATTTAGATGGAGTATAGGTAATCCTTTACCAAAACTGTAAATTTTATGATCTAAGGGATAAGGGATTTGGTTCCAGACTGGGACTGAATTTTTTACAGTGATTATTGTCGTTATCAGTTTACTAATACGGTATAATTTAGGAAAAGCAGAAAAGGTTGTACTAAAATCGGGAATTTCGCAACCCAAGATATCTTTTAACTCTAGGACGGGTCCAAATTAGTCATATGTTAATGTCGCATATATTTAAAAAAGATGGGGGGGGGGGGGGGGGGCTCTCCTCATATCCCCACAGATAGGGGGGTCACTTATTGCGATATGTTTGAAACAAAACAAATATTTCCATGATCATCTCCTTCTGACCCCCCCCTCCCCAAGTACCCGTGGTACATGTGTGAGGCAATAACGTAACCCACGCTGGCGGGGGTTGATTTATACTACATTCGAAATGGCATTGCGTTAGGTACTGAAAAATAATACATTGGGATTAAGGTGACCGATGCGACACATTTGTTAATCAAGACTGGACCGTTTGGGGGCCCTCCCCCTTGATGTTTGGAGGTACATTGTCTGGGCGCGGGGCGAGGTGACATGGGGACTAATTTGCGTGGCTGACTAGCCATGTGTGCGCCGTAGTGTTGTTATGACGGACAGAAGGTAATTAGATCGCGGAGGACGACCTTTGTTGTGAGATAGTTGTTTCGTCTTCATTGCGTGCGGTGAAGAAAAACGTTTCAGATCTGAGAGGAACAACCAGAAACTGGGTTGGCGGGGTGTATAATTTTGTCACGATAGGGACAATACCCTGCTCTAATCCAAATAGTCTCATTACCTGAGAGACAGGTCTCGCCATATGTGAGGTACCGGATCGGAAACTTGAAGTAGAAATTTGTAAACAAAAAAGTATTCGTGATTTTGTATGGTTCCTAGTAATGTGTTGCTGTAAGAGTTCATCTCATTACCCGAGAGGCAGGTCTCACCATATGTGAGGTACAAGATCGAAATCTTGAAGTAGAAAAGACATTAGTGAATAAAACAAAAATATTCGTGATTTTGTATGGTTAACAGTAAAAAAAATTTTTTGTAGTATTTCATCTGGAACCCCAATGTTGACATCTCTAATATATCTTTAAATCTAATCTTCGTTTGATAAACTCTGCTAACAACAGTGGCAAAGATTAATGGCGGTTAGAGGATTGATTTTCGCGGCTCATTCAAATCTGAATTGCGTTTGTCTCATGGAACATTAGATACTGAGCTTATTCTAATGAACTGTCAGATTCTGCATCACTTACAACGCATTGTTTTTCAGGTTTTATTTCTACTGGTATCATAAAAGACTCGCAGAAGTAAATGTGGTCATTCTGTATCAATGCAAATTTCATTTACCCAATAAATAGATAGTAATAATATGATACTAATAGACTTTCGTAATAAATAGATAAATACTAAGATTTTCAGAACTACAATATTACAAAAACAAGTACGTTTCACGTCCGTCAGATTAACCCAAAGCTGATTTTTGATTTT